>NC_057799.1:231757561-231879257 GCF_018294505.1 Triticum aestivum
AAGCCGCCCTTCCCGCCGAGCCGATACGTCGGTGCCGCGGTTCGGCGATCCTCTCGCTCCCACAGTACACTCTCGTAGACTGCCACCCTCTAGCCGCGCCGCCACCTCTGGCTACGTTCTTGTGGAGGCGCACGGCGGTCAGCCCGCCACCGCTAGCGACGTTCGTGTGGAGACGCACGGCGGTCAGCTTCTCCCATGATACGCGCATTCTAGACTGAGGCCCCGTTCATGTCGGTGTAGCGCTGAATGTTAGCTGATAGACGCTGTTAATCTCACTGTTTGCCGAAGTAGTTTACTGTCAATATGCTCTGCTTAAGAAGCTTCCTTGCCCTGTTCTGCACTCAATTTGCTTAGCTGAGATGGCATGCCAAGGCCGATTAGTTGCTAAAATATCCTGCCATATATTTATTGTGACGTAGATTGCCATGGTCTAGTAGCCAATCTATTAGGTGAAATAGCTCTACACCGTTTTATACTCGATCTTTGTTGCTGCGATGGCCTTCGATAGTTTGATGGCTGTGTGCTCGGCCTCATTGACTGCTGAAACAGCCTGCCATAATTTGGCACTCAAATCTGTTTTCTGAATTAGCTTTACATATATTTCGTTACTTAGATCTGCTCGTCCAAATATCTTGCCATAGCTTTAGACATCGACCTAGGTATTTTTTTTCTGGACTTCATAAAAAAGCATATATGTTTTTCCTATAATATCTAGTAGAAGAACTAATTTGTATGTCTAACAGATGGACAGGACTTGGATAACTTCTGCTCGAAGATTCTCCGCTGCATATGTCGAGGGGGTTGAAAACTTCATGAACTTTATTAGAGCTGAGTACGGTGGTCCGAAATCATATGAGCTCTGCCCGTGTAGCAGTTGTATGAATTCAGTTACAAGACCCCAGTCAACTGTGCAAAATCATCTACACTTGTATGGGATGTCGGTCACATATACTAGGTGGGTTCATCATGGTGAAGCTGTGAATGTCAATGTTATTGACTATGTGGAAGCAGCAGATCACCATCTTGATCTGCCTGATGCTCAGGTGGAAGAGGAGGAGGAGGTGGTGGTGGCGGAGCTAGTGAGTTTGACCAACATTGAAACAATGCTACGAAATGCTCGTGCATTCCGTGAACTTTCACCTGCAGAAGAAAAACGGTGGGCCCGCATGTTGGAACAATGCAACGTTGCTGTCACCCCAGGAAATAAGCTGTCAGTATTCTCAGCTATGGTCACCTTTCTTCAGGTGAAGACATCTGAGCGGATGACCAACAAATCATTCGATGTGATGTTGGCTGCTTTCCGCGAATCTTTCCCAGATGCGTCTGAGCTGCCACACACCTACAGTAAAATGAAGAATTTCCTTCGTGCAGTTGGAATTGGATATGATATGATCCATGTTTGTAAGAATAATTGTGTTCTGTTCCGGAAGGATTATGCCAACTTAAGTGAATGCCCGAAATGCAAATCATCAAGATGGAAAGATGGCGATGCTGTGAAGAGGATTCCTCATAATGTTTTGAGACATTTTCCAATTATACCAAGATTGCAGAGGTTGTTTCATGATGCTGAAACAAGAGAGGATGTACTGTGGCATTCTAGGAACCAGGAGTACAGAGATCAGAATGTAATGAGCCATCCATCTCATGGTAGTGAGTGGAAAAGCTTCAATGATAAACACAAAGAGTTTGCTGCCGACCCGAGAAACATTAGACTTGGCTTAGCTTCAGATGGATTTAAACCCATTTGGCCACCAGAGCGCCACATATAGCATGTGGCCAGTGCTTGTTATCCCTTACAACATGCCTCCAAATGTTTGCACCAAAGAATCAAACTACATGATGGCCTTGCTCATCCCAGGTCCAAAAAGTCCTGGAAAGGATTTTGATTTGTTCATGGAGCCTCTTGTGGAGGAACTTCAACAGCTATGGAAGGGTGTTCTCACTCGAGACCTATATAGCAGCCCACCAGCTGATTTCTTTCTGCGTGCTGTTATAATTTGGTGCATCCATGATTATCCGGCTTTGGGCACTATGTCAGGGCGAACGACACATGGTTACAATGCATGTGTTCGCTGTGACAGGAATCCGCTGTCATACGCAATACTTAGCAAGATCTATTACATTGGACACCGTCGTTTCCTTGCCAAGGACAAGTCGCATCCTAGAAAATACCGAAGACATGTGTTCAATGCAAAGCATGAAAACCGTGATGCACCAAAGAGGCTCACCGCCGATGAGTTGCAAGTGGAATTAGAGAAGGTCAGGCATATTACACCAGGAAACTATCCTGGTAATGGTAGTGGGAAAAGGAAGCGTGGCAGGGTAGAAGAGAGATTATTTTTTACCCGCAGGTCCACTTTGTGGGACTTGGAGTATTGGAAAGATTTGGATCTGCGGCATAATCTTGATGTGATGCACATCAAGAAAAATATATGTGACAGCATTATCGACACACTTCTTAATATTGAAGGCAAGACGAAAGATACCTTAAAATCTAGGATTGATTTGACACACCTGGGTATCAGAAAGGATTTGCAGGTGCAAGATGAAGGTAAACCACGGGATATGGCACCAGCTGTGTACATCTTGGACAAGGTAAAAAGAAAAGAATTCTATGAGGTCCTGTCACGTGTGAGATTCCCACATGGATTTGCTTCCAACCCTGAAAGGAGTGTCAGTGCAGATGGAAACAAGGTACAAGGGTTGAAAACTCATGACTGCCACGTCCTACTTCAAAGGGTTTTACCTGTTATCCTTAGAGGATTGGGCCGCCCTAACTTATACAGAGCAGTTGCAGAGTTGGGACAATTCTTCACGGAACTCTGCAGTAGGAATATCAGGATAGATGCTTTGGAGCGTCTTAGAGACAAGATACCAACTATCCTATGCGACCTTGAGAAGATATATCCTCCAGCCTTCTTTGATGTGATGGTGCATTTGGTTGTTCATCTACCTGATGAGGCACTACTTATAGGTCCAGTACAGTATGGCTGGATGTACCCTATTGAAAGGCGGCTAGGCACTTTCAAGGGTTATGTTAGGAACAGAGCTAGACCCGAGGGTTCCATTGCAGAGGCCTACATTGCTACAGAAGCGTTGACATTCTGCTCAAAATATATTGAAACAGCTGATCAGCTTAGCAAAGGGGTGGGTGAAGACAATCCCGGGCTCAATGTTTTCGATTATTCTGTTCGAGTTACAGGGAAGAGTCGGCAAGAGGACAAACCTAAAGATTTGGAAAAAATGGTTTGGTATGTGTTGAATAACTGTCCTGAGATACTACCTTATATCAAGTAAGTGCAGTACTGTAGCTTATACATCGCAATCTACTAAACTTGCAGCACATTCTTATATATTTTGATGTTTGACGCGATCACTATGTTGTGCAACATCTACAAAGAGGAGTTACTTCCGCAAAATCCTAGAAACATTGACAAACTGGTTATGGGAGGATTTGCGAAATGGTTCAAGAACCATGTAAGCTTTTGAAGTGCACTGTCAGTTTTTTTAATATATTGAGTACATAAGATGATCAGCTTGTCTATTTTCTAACCATAGGTTAAGAAGATGCGAGAGGATGGGCAGGCAGTTGATGATGCCCTTTACTCACTAGCAATGGGTCCTGATACTCGGGTAAGACATTATGAATCTTGCGTTGTTGGAGATGTGCGCTACAACACCCTTGCACGAGACGAAGGCAGGAAGACACAAAACAGTGCCATCATGAGCACAGATACGTATGACAAAGAGACAACTGAAATGTATGCTAACATAACAGACATTGTTCAGTTGCAGTATATCTCCAGTTTCGAGGATCATCGGTGTGTGGTTCTGTTGTGCTATCGTTGGTATAACCTATTTTCCAGGATCGCAAAACCCAGAGCTGATGATTATTTCAAATCCATCAATGTCAAGGCGGCGTACCAGACCAACGAGCCTTTTATTTTGGCAAATCAAGCAACACAGATATTTTTCTTGGAAAACACATTTGCACGTAGCGATGACTGGAGAGTATTGCAAAGGTTTGAGCAGAGGAATTCGTTTAATGAAGTTTCACAACAAGATGATGCTTACACTGCTCCTGATGTACAAGATAACACAGATGTTCCTAATATCTTTGAGAACCATCACGTCAATGATGCCGGCGAAAAGATTGCCCATCGTGCTGTGGACATACAAGAGTTGATCAAGAAGAAGCCAACATTCGAGGACGTTGAGGACGAAGAACAAGATGACACCGTGGGGAATTACGATTCAGACTGATACACATGGCGAAGATGTTGACGCTGCTGCGGCGGATGATGATTACATTGCTTTTGTCATATTTTCCTGTCAGAAGACATTTTTTTATCTACTATGTGAAATTGTGTTTGCTATGACAACTGAAACCTGATGAACATGTTGTTTAGTATTTTGATGTGAGAACATCACTTGTTATGTATGCTGATTTGTGTTTGGTGATTGTATAACAACTAAAACATGATGACATTGTTGTTGAGTTGTACTCATATTTGGCTGTGAAACTTGAATTTGATGACATAGTTTGCTGTTGGACTGCAATTTGCTCGATGTCTTCGAATGAGAACAAAGCTGACCCGACAGGGCCTCTGTTATTTATTTATTTATATGAGCAAAAGGGGATACCCCCTGATTTCCGTTAATAGAAATCATTAGATGTTCACAACACTACGCCCAGCCTGCTACACAAGTTTCATTCATTACTAGTTTCAGCAAAGTGCTCATGTCATAGCCACTGAATACAACACGAGTGCTACATACACTGCAAATAAAGAGACAATCATCCTACAGAGCACATCGATTTTGCCCATTATCTTCACAAGCTCTTTCATCTCCTCATTGTTGTCAAGGCCGTTCAGCAGCTGTTGCTTGGCCATGATCAAAGGAACTGCATCTTTAACCTTCTGCTCTGCATCTTCCTCTTCTGTCGTTCCTTTAGTTACTTGTCCAACACCCCAGCCTGCTGGTATTGGGATTCCTTGGCTAACCAAATAATCAGCGTAGTTGCATTCCCCCACATCAGCAACTTCCCAGAAATACAAATCACACGAATCTTCCCTTTTCTGCATGAATCAAATTGGTAGATCATCAACCAAACTATTAAAAAAATCAGCAACTGAAAGCAGCAGAACAACACTTAAACATATTATTACCCCATGATTCGGGCATTTGTAGAAGACTCGGCCAGGGTTGCAGATTGTGGTTGAGACGCGATGGATGACTCTGCGTGATTTGCAACAGTGGCACCACACCAACGGCGGCGGGTTGCGATGAGCAATCGACTGCGGTGCGCGTGCCGGCGGGGGTGTGATGAGACCCACAGGCGATGGTACGGGTGGCGACTTGGCGCATATCCGGTTGTTGCCTGCTGAAGAGCAGGTGGACGAGTAGCCAGCGGACATGGTTGCTACGGGTAGAGCTTCTGATGCTAGGTAGAGTAAGTAGAGAAGAGGAGAAGCGAATGTTGGATATGTCAGTTTCATTACTTGCAGAGTAGCATAGCACCATATATAGTCATAGTGTAGGTTTGGATTCGAACCAGCTACAGGAGGGACCTCCTTGTTTTGTGAAAAAAATTATTTCTCCACTTGACAGCTGGGACCCACCGGCTGTATCTTCGCACGGAAGGAAGTGCCTCCTTGTTTTGCAAAAAAAATTATTCATCCCGTTGACAGCTGGGACCCGTCAGATTTGGTGACTGACTTGTGGGCCTACTAAGCGGACGTGTACGCACGGCTTTGTCAACTTAATCAACAAATAATTCTAGCAGCTGGACCGTTGGATGTTAATCCAACAGCCGTGCTGCTTCTTCAACCTGTGTTCTTGCTCCTGTCTCCCGTGGGCGGCACCGCGGCTGTGCTGCCGCGCACATGAACCAGTGAAGTTTCCCACTCCTCTCCATTTGCGACTCCACTGCCCCGTCTTCCCCATCTCCGGGTCGTTCCAGTCTGGGTGCGCTCGGCACGGTGTGGTCAATGTGGTCAACAACCGAGAGTCATTGGAAGATGACTGTACGTGAGAGGCTGACAGTGGGGACGCACCACACCCATGGACGCATGCATGCAATAGAACGCGGCGAGGTCAACGTGGTCAAGGAACGACTTCCATCGGAAGTATACTGTACGTGGAGAGTCTCAGCTGGGTCCACGGCCGCAGCAAGTAAGTGCCTCCTTATTACGTGGAAAATAATGATTCCTCCAACTGACAGCAGGGACCCACTGAACGGCGTCACCGTATTTTGCGAAAAAACGTTTGCCCCCTGACTGCTGGGACCCACCTGACGGGCCACCGTATTTCGTGAAAAAATGTTCCCCCCGCTGTCAGCTCGGACCCACCGGAAGTGCCTCCTTATTACGCACAAAAAAATGAATACTCCCCCGGCTAGGTGGGACCCACCTTCGTGGGAGGCTGACTAGTGGGCAACTAAGTTGACGGGGACGAAGGGATTTGTCAACTTAGTCAATATGAATGATTCTAGCTCCAGTGACCGTACGATGTCCATCCAACGGCCGTAGTGCTTCTTCAACCTCTGGTCTTCTTGCTCCAGCCGCCCAAAGCAGCGCCGGTCGTGCCACATGCTCCTGCCTCCTGTGGCCGGCTGTGCTGCCGCGGAGGCCTCACCGCCCCCTACTATTCCCACCACTGGCCAGGCCCTGCGGCGACGGCAGCCTCACACCACAACCGAACCAGTGAACCCTCGTACTCCTCTCCGCGCGGGCTTCCACTGCCGCATCTTCCCCGGCTCCGTGTCGTCCCCTTCCTAGGCCTCACCGTCGTCCACCGCCGTGGTGCTCTCCACGCGGCGTGGTCAACGTGGTCAAGGAACGACTTCCATCGGAAGAGTAATGTACGTGGAGAGGCTGACAGCTGGGTCCACGGCCACAGCCCAGTTTTTTTGATTTGCCAAGTAAGTCGCTTTGTCAGGCCTGTTGGGCTGCAAATCTTTCAAGACGAGGAGAGATTTCATTCGGTTGTCCGAGAAAATGGCCCATCAGTAATGAGAAATGGGCTGTACATTTTTAAAACACATCAAACCGGCAATTAGTTTCAAATATCTTTTTTTTGCATTTCGAGATTTTAAATTACATTAATTTTTATGCGTGGAGAATTTGTTGTATTTTATATTGATATACATTTATTTTTAAAATCAGTTTGGATGTGAGTCGAAATTTCGGGATTAAAAACAGTTCGGACCGCACCGAAATATGCAAAATTTCGTATAATTTTTTAACCGTGGCCACAATATGGGCTGTAATGCTAACAAAAAGAATATGGGCTCCAAAAAAAACCTTAATAATTGGCAAATGGGCTGTAAATTATTAGAAATAATGGCAGATGGGCTGTATGCTGTTTTCCACAGATTTGAGGCTTTCCTAAAAAAGGTTGATGCACAAGCAGTGACTGTTGGATGGCCATCCAACGACCATCGTGCTTCTTCAATCTCTGCTCTTCCTGCTCCAGCCGCTCAAACAAGCGCCGGCGGGACAGCCTGCTCCCTCCTCCCCGCGGCCGGCTCTGCTGCCGCGTAGGCCTCACCGCCCCACCGTACTCCCATCGCTGGCCTAGCCATCCCTCTACTCACCCACACCTGCTGTTATTCTTCGGCGACGGCAGACGAACCGGTAAACCCTTGTACAGTCGTACTCCCCTCCGCGTGGGAAACAACTGCCGAGTCTTCCCTGCCTCCGTGTCGTTCCCTTCCTAGGCCTCGCCGTCGTCCACCGCCCTGGTGCTCTCGGCGCGGCCTGGTCAACGTGGTCAATGACCGACATGCATCTGAAGTGGACCGTACGTGGAGAGGCCGACGGCTGGGTCCACGGCCGCACGCAAGGAAATGCATCCTTATTACGCGCAAAATAATGATTCCTCCACCTGACATCAGGGACCCACCGAAAGGGCCTCTGTATTTTGCGAAAAAAACGTTACCGCCGCTGGCAGCTCGGACCCACCAGCTATATCTTCGCACGCAAGGAAGTGCCTCCTTATTACGCACAAAAAATGAATACTCCCCCTGTTAGCTGGGACCTAGTATAGTGACAGGCTGACTTGTGGGCCTACTAAGTTGACGGGGACGGAGGGCTTTGTCAACTTAGTCAATATGGACGATTCTAGCTCCAGTGACCGTACGATGTCCATCCAACGGCCGTAGTGCTTCTTCAACCTCTGGTCTTCTTGCTCCAGCCGCCCAAACCAGCGCCGGTCGTGCCTCGTGCTCCTGCCTCCCGTGGCCGGCTGCGATGCGGCGGAGGCCTCACCGCCGCCTACTACTCCCACCGCTGGCCAGGCCATCCCTCTACTCACCCACACCCCCTGTTATTCTGCGGCGACGGCAGCCTCACACTGCAGCGAACCAGTGAACCCTCGTACTCCTCTACGCATGGGCATCCACTACCGCGTCTTCCCCGGCTCCGCGTCGTCCCCTTCCTAGGCCTCGCCGTCATCCACCGCCCTGGTGCTCTTGGCGCGGCGTGGTCAATGTGGTCAAGGAACGGCTTCCATCGGACGTGGACTGCACGTGGAGAGGCTGACAGCTGGGTGCACGGCCGCAGCAAGGAAGTGCCTCCTTATTACGTGCAAAATAATTATTCCTCCACCTGACAGCGGGGACCTACCGGACGGGCCACCGTATTTTGCAAAAAAAACGTTTGCCCCTGACTGCTGGGACCCACCAGCTACATCTTCGCACACAAGGAAGTGCGTCCGGGCAAAAAAAAAACGATTCGCCCCCCTGACTGCTCGGACCCACTAGCTACATCTTCGCAGGCAAGGAAGTGCCTGACAGTCGGGACCCACCTGGTCGAAGCGCACGTAGCGTTGTCATTCTGGTCGCGAACGTGTACGTACATATATACTAGTGGATGTAGAGGCGCGCACGTGTCGTAGTAGAGGCGTGTACGTGTCGTAGTAGAGGCGCGGACGTAGCATGTACACGTACGTGCAGCGGCCAGGGTGCAAGAAAGAAAATACGGCCACGTATGTGTACATATGGGCGGCGGCCAGGGCTCGTGTACATGGCTGGGTCGGAACGGAGAAACAGCGTCGTCGTCGTGTTCATGGGGAGGCAACGGAATGCGTCGTGTTCATGGGGAGGCAACGGAATGCGTTGTGTTCATGGGGAGGTGTGTGGTGTACCGCAAAACGGAGGAAACGGACCTCCTACGGTCGAAACAGGGGTCCTGTTGATCGGGACGAGTGTGGCGTACCGCAAAACGGAGGAAATGGACCTCCTACGATCGAAACGGGGGTCCTGTTCATCGGGAGGGGAGTGGCGTACCGCAAAACGGAGGAAACGGACCTCTTACGGTCGAAATGGGGGTCCTGTTGAGCGGGAGGGGTGTGGCGTACCGCAAAACGGACGAAACAGACCTCCTACGGTCGAAATGGGGGCCCTGTTGATCGGGAGGGGTGTGGCCTACCGCAAAACGGACGAAACGGACCTACTATGGTCGAAACGGGGGTCCTGTTCATCGGGAGGGGTGTGGCGTACTGCAAAACGGGACTCCACGGGATACTGTTCATCTCCACCGTCGACCTCCTCCAGCCTCCACGGGCTACCGTCGACCTCCTCCAGCCTCCACGGGCTCCTGTTCATCCAGGCTCCACCGCGCGCTACTCCACCGGCTACTGTTCAACCACCCCTCCACGGGCACCCCTCCACCGTCTACTGTTCATCCAGCCCTCCACACCATGGGGTCCTGTTCAACCACCCCTCCACGGGCACCCCTCCACCGTCTACTGTTCATCTAGCCCTCCACCACACCAGGGGTCCTGTTCATCCAGAGGCAACGCCACCGCTCACTGTTCATCCAAACCCCCCCGCAACGCTCACTGTTCATCCCAGAGGCAGCATCGATCGACTTCAGTTAGCAGCAGTAGCGAAGGAATCGCTCGATCGGGTTCAGTTAATAGCCATCGATCGATCGCTCGGGTTTAGTAACGCGTAGCCTGCAGTGCAATCGCTCGGGTTCAGTTAGAGCCCAACGCCTCGCTCGGGTTCAGTTAGGGCCAACGCCTCGCACACACGCGCGTACGTGTACGAGAAAAACACGCATCGCTCGGCCCCCGACTTCCCACCGTAACCGGGAACTCCCCGAAATTTTCCACGCCCTCGCTTCTACCACGGTTTTTTCCGTCATGGACGGCCCAAAGAATTTCATGCAGCTGCGTCTCCGGCCCGCCCAGGACGAAAAGCCCATTTTCTGTCATGATATTTTGTCATAGAAGTAGGAGCCCACCACATAGATTCGGATCTGGTGTCAAGTTCTCTACAACCGGATATTAAAAATTCTCATCTGCCACATAGCCGCGGGCAACGCTTTCGAAAGTTTAAACACTGCAGGGGTGTCCCAACTTAGTCCATCACAAACTCTCACGGTCAACGGAGGAAACTCCTCCTCCCGGAAGAACCTGATCAAGCTCGGAATCCCGGTTCACAAGACATGTCGACAATGGTAAACCAAGTCCAGCAAGACCTCATGGCGTGCCGACACCCTGATAGTAGCGGCGTGTATCTCGTCTCAGGCCATGATCGGATGAGCTGAGCTTGGAGTCGCTGAGACCCAAGTTGCCAAGGGGGTGCCGCAAGGTGCTCTCGTTTGGACCAACACTCATGAGGAGCACTGGCCCGGGGTTGTTAATTAAGTCCTCGGTGTCCGGAGAGTCCTTATGCAAATGTTAGTCATTATTAGGCAAATGGTAAAACCAAGGTTGGGCCTTGCTGGAACAGTTTTATTCAAAGCGAACTGTCAAGGGGGGCCCATAAACCCCGAACGTGTTAGGAACACAAAATCAAGGAACATAACACCGGTATGACGGAAAATAGGGTGACAAGAGTGGAACAAAATACCAAGCAAAAGGCCAAGCCTTCCACCCTTTACCAAGTATATAGATGCATTAATTAGATAAGAGATATTCTGATATACCATGATATCCATGTCCCAACATGGAACAACCTGCAACTAGCAACGCTATAAGAGGGGCTGAGCAAAGCGGTAACATAGCCAAACAACGATTTGTTGGGATGGTGGAAAAGGTTAGAGGCTTATCATGGCAATTCGGGAGGCTTGACAAACAAGTGGTAGGTAGCGCGACATAGCGATAGCATCGAGACATCTAGCAAAGCAAAGATAGTAGTGGTATCCAGGGTAATGGTCATCTTGCCTGAAATCCCGCTCGGAAGAAGATTGAGTCCATGAAGTAGACGAACCATTGTAGTCGAACGAATCCTCACAATTGCAACGAAACCGAGAACTATATCGAGAAGAAGCACAACCAGAAAGAAGCAAACGGCATAGTAAACAAACAAGTGTAACATGACAGGATGCACAACCAAGTATGATGCATGGCAAGATTAAATGTTGTTACTCATGGCAAAAGATGAAGCATATGCAAACTACCTATTTAAGCAAGTTTAAATGAGGCCGGAAACACAAATAACAATTCCCGAAACTCCCCGTATGTCATTTTCAATTTCGATATTGTTCTGCCTAAAATCATATTTTAGAGTTGTTAAACATGCAAATCAAATGCACCATGTTCATCTATGCATTTTTCTAGACAATTTACATATGTAGTTTATTTAATTCGGAACTACGGTTATTTAGTTATGAAATAAACCATTTTAGCATGGCATTGGTGCAAATTAAATGCAAACAACATTTTTAACATGGATGAAAGTTGCATATTGTGAAACTATACAAAATTCTAAGCATTTTACATATATAGTTTGTTTAATTTGGATCCATGCATATCTAGTTATTAACAATACAAAACAGGGGCATTCTGTGAATATGCAAAAACAAAAAGCAAACAGTAGGGGACACAGGACAGCCACTGTGAATGACGAGGGGGCCTGGGTGCTGAGGTGACAGGAGTGTGGGCGTGCAGAGGGGTGTGTGTGGACAGAGAGGATGACGAGTGGGGTCCCACTATACAAAATTCTAAGCATTTTACATATATAGTTTGTTTAATTTGGATGCATGCATATCTAGTTATTAACAGTACAACACAGGGCATTTCTGTGAATATGCAAAAACAAAAAGGAAACAGTAGGGGACACGGGCCAGCCACTGTGAATGACGAGGGGGCCCGGGTGCTGAGGTGGCAGGAGTGTGGGTGTGGAGAGGGGTGTGTGTGGACACAAAGGATGACGAGTGGGGTCCCATGTCATTTTTGTGAATATGCAAAAACAAAAAGGAAACAGTAGGGGACACGGGCCAGCCACTGTGAATGACGAGGGTGCCCGGGTGTTGAGGTGGCAGGAGTGTGGTTGTGGAGAGGGGTGTGTGTGGACAGAGAGGATGACGAGTGGGGTCCCATGTCATAGAGGACACAGAGGCAAAAAATGGGGTTCTAAATATGTTCCTGATGGGATAAGAACCCGGGTCTCCCAAGGAGAACTATGTAGCCCGATCCACTACGCTGCTGCTATTGTTGACATGATGGGGCACGACTCCTTTCGATCTAGCCCCACGGCGGACGGGGTTTTTCTCCTCTGCAACAGAGAAGACACCGACGGCACCGGCGGGCAACGGTGAAATAGTGGGGCCCAGGAGGCAACGCCGGGTGTGCGGGATAGGGAGGTAGATGCACTGTGCAACACATGCGTATAGAGCCTAGAGCACGAGCTTGTGCTCATCTCGGGCATGGCACGGCAAGGCGGATGGCAGCAGCAGCTTGGCGGCCATGGGGCGAGAAGCAAGGTGCGCTGCGGGCGCGGGCGTGCGCGTGTGCAGATGCGTGTGCATGGAGGTGTGCAGCGAAGGTGCAGCAAGGGCCGGCATGAGCAACGAAACCAGTAGGCATGTGTCCAAGAATGAAGCAGAGAGAGAGAGAGAGAGAGAGAGAGAGCAGAGGAGCATGTCGGCACATGCGAGCAGGTTAGCGGGCGAGCTCATCGGAGTAAACTCCGGCGACCAAAAGCTACAGTGGAGGGGCGCAATCGATGCACAGGACAAACCCGCACTCCTGCGTGCCACTCATGACACCAAATGACGATAGAGACATCGCCGGTGTCGGGAGGATAGAGGCGGTGGAGACCAACCCAACACGGCGAACGGCGGGGTGAAACGGTTACTAGCTGGAAGAAAATGCACCTATAGAGGAGCCTAAGCCTAGCGATGCAAGGAAACGAGCAGGATGACACCGGAGAAGCTCTAGCGACAATGACGCATTACGACGCGCTCGGCCGGGAAGGAATCAGGAGGGACAAGACGCAATCGAGAAGACAAGGCATGGGGAAGAATTGGGTGCTCACCACAAACACGCGGGCGTGCTTGGATTGCCGAGAGGTGGTCGGAGATGACCGGATGGCGCCAAAGACAGGAAGTGGCCGACGTCAGGGAAGAAGACCCTCACGGCGTTGGCTCCCGGCTAGAAGTAGAGGATGCAGGGGAAGTAGAGGGACTTGGCGAATCTCCTGGACGAGGTGAGGAAGACGAAGACGACGATCTTGACGCTCCTGGAAGAAGAGGGTTGTCGGTATCAAAACCGGCGGATCTCGGGTAGGGGGTCCCGAACTGTGCATGTAAGGTTGATGGTAATAGGAGACAAGGGACACGATGTTTACCCAGGTTCGGTCCCTCTCGATGGAGGTAATACCCTACTTCCTGTTTGATTGATCTTGATGAATATAAGGATTACAAGAGTTGATCTACCAAACCCTAAAAGCCTAGCTTGTATGACTATGGTAATGTCTCTCCCCCCTCCGGACTAAGTCCTCCGGTTCATATAGACAATGGGAGGATCTAGGGTTACACAAGGTCGGTTACAAAGAAAGGAATCTACATATTTGGTCGCCAAGCTTGCCTTCCATGCCAAGGAGAATCCCATCCGTACACGGGTGCGGTCTTCGGTCTTCGTATCTTCACAGCCCATCAGTCCGGCCCATGGCTAACAGGCCGGACGCCCGAGGACCCCTTAGTCCAGGACTCCCTCAGTAGCCCCTGAACCTGGCTTCAATGACAAGGTATCCGGCGCGTAGATTTGTCTTCGGCATTGCAAGGCGGGTTCCTCCTTCCGAACTCCAAGATAGTCTTCGGACGTATTGAACGTGTCCGGACCTGTAACATACACACCACACACAACCGCAGAGAGAATATAATATTCCACGAGTCCAATCCGCTGACAACTTTTTGTAACATGACATCACGTCAGCCCGGTCATAATTTCGAACCATTTTTCGTCTGCTGCTCCATTTCGAGACGCGGTTGCCATTGGCACGTCTTGTCAAAGCAGAGACCGTGTCCCCTTATTGCGGGATTCTCATCAATACGGGCGTGGGTAACCCGACCGTGCTGTTTACACAACCCTTGGGAATGGGTGAGTTTTAAGGCGAGTGGGGAGGCGTTCAATATTCTCGGCCTTTATAAGGAGATAAGGATTCCCCTCCTTCACCCACGCCTTCTCTTCCTCTCTGTCCTTCCATTCTCGAGCTCCAGCGCCCAAGTTCCCATCTTCTCCATCCCTAGGAAGCACTCAATCATGTCCGGATCCGGAGACCAAGGCAAGTGGATGGTCTCCTCCGTCAAGGAGAAGGAGATCACCCAGCTCCGGGCGGCGGGGTACCTGGCGAAAGGAATCACCCACCGTCTGCCCACCAAGGGGCAAGTCATCCCCACCCCGAAGCCTACTGAGAGGGTAGTTTTCCTCCCTCACTTCGTCCGCGGATTGGGGTTTCCACTTCACCCTTCTGTCCGCGGACTGATGTACTATTATGGGCTAGATTTCCATGATCTAGCCCCAAACTCCTTCCTCAACGTCTTGGCATTCATTGTCGTGTGCGAGGCCTTCCTCCGCATCCATCCCCACTTCGGCGTATGGCTCAAGGTCTTCAATGTGAAACCAGAGGTGGTGGATGGTCAGCACGCGGAGTGCAGAGGCGCCATGGTGAGCAAGATGCCCAACGTCACTTGGCCCGCACGCACTTTTGTGGAGACTGTCAAGAAGTGGCAGAAGCAGTGGTTCTACATCACAGAGCCACGCGGCGCCACTTGGGCGACGACTCCCGAGTTTAAGGCCGGAGCTCCAATGCGGCTCACCTCCTGGATGGAGAAGGGCCCCAACTGGTCTGCGTCAGACGAGCTGATAGTGTTGCAAACGCGCATTCAGAGCATGGTGGATATAAACATCAAGCTTGTCAACGTAATCCAGGTGATGCTGGTTCGCCGGATAATCCCCTGCCAACGCCGAAGCTTCCCTCTATGGGAATTCGATCCGGAGAAGCACCAGACCCTGGGAGGGCTCTATGGAACTACTCACGAAGATGCCTGGAAGTTGCTCTTCAAGGGAACCGAAAAGCCGCCTGTCATAGATTCGGACTGTGGGCACGATCACACCTATCCCGCCAATGAGGTAAGTTCTTTAAGGCGTACCTTCTACTTATTTGTTCAGGGAGGATACCTACCCTTTGCTGTATTTTTTGTTTTTCTAGGCGTGGACGGAGAGAGCGGAGCGGATCCATAGTTCGGCTCTGCTGCCCGAAGAGCCAGTCATCCCGCTCCTGGCGAAGATGCTGGTTCCGACGCCCAATAGGCCGCCGGAAAAGAAGGCCAAGAAGAAGCCCAAGGGGACCAAAGGTGGCCCCCATTGCAAGGGTGCTTCAGACGTGACGTCCGAAGATGAAGTGACCCTTTCCTCCGCCGCCGAGGATGATGATGAGGAGGAGGAGGAGGAGAACAACCCTCCCCCTGATGAGGGAAAGAAGAAGAGGGCGGCCTCCACGAACCTGGAGGCGGAGACGCCCAAGAAAGGGAAGGGCTCCCTCGCGGATAACTCCACGTGAGACGTTGACACCACTCCGGAGCGACGCTCCCGCACTAAGCCTCGGGCTGCATCGTAAGTGCTAGGACTTATATATGCCCATATATCTGGCCTCTCCTCTTTGTTGTATTGACATGATTAGTTAAGCTATTGCAGTCCGGCCCACGACAGCTCCCAGCGATCCTTGTCACGAGGCTCGTTGGATTCCGATGGCCAGCGAGTCACCACCGACCGCTCACTCCCCCAGGGCCAAGGACGATGCAAAGGTGCTGTCCCGAAGGACTTTCCTAGGCCAGGGAGAGGCTCAGGAGGCGCCAGGACACGAAGCCTCCGTCGCCGGACACCAGGGGGAGCCGATCCCCATGGAGACTGGCGATGAGGGCCGTATTCAGTTCGGCCCTCAGCCGGATTCGATTCCGTAGTCCGATACGGCTCCGGAATCCAGCGCGCAACCTCCTTCGAAAGAAGGGGGTATGCCTATTCCGCCGGTGACCCCTGTCCAACCAGGGGCACCGGATAATCTGTTGGAAGCGCTGCGAGGCGCTTCCGTTGTGGATGAGCACCGTGTTCTTATGGGCACGGTAATTGAAAGGGTTCATTCCGCCAAGAGCGGACTAACCGAAGCCTGCAGCAGCCTGCTGACAGGTTTTGAGGTAAGCGACGCAAAAAGAGAAAATTCCAATATAGACAGTAGCCCCTGAGACACTGTCCGGTGTTCAGAAAGAAAAAGCTGGACAAAGGATCAATCCCTTATTGCAGGAAACTAACTAAATTTGTCTAAAATGAATACGCAGGCGTCGCTGTTGGCCGCAGCCTCGCATACTGCCGAAGTCACCGGAGTGAAGCAGAGACTGGAGCAGGCCGAGGAGGAGCTCGGCCAGGTGAGGAGGCAGCTCCAAGAAAAACAAGGTATGTAATAACCTGTTATATGTTAGAAAAAAGGTAAAATGATATGCATTGACCGAAGTGTCATGATATGTATAGAAGCGACGACCGAGGTCGAGGCTCTGAGAAAGGCCCTGGCAGAAGCCGAGGGGAAGGCAGTCAAGGAGAAGTCTCCCGTAAGAAGCTCAAGGCCCGGGTCAACGAGGTCCAACAGGGGCTCCAGGACGCGTTGAGGAAGTGCGAGACCTTGGAGCGCGATGCGTCGGCTCAAGAGACCGAACTCGCCAAGGCTCGTCAGAGTGCGGAGACGGCCCGGAGTGAGGCCCAGGGAACCCTCCGGGAGATCCTGGAGGCCAGGACGATCGCGGCGGGTAAGGCATTTAGTATGCAAAGCAAGTATGTGAAGAGGAAGTATCTTTTACTAACCCAGATTCGGAGTTCTCCATTGTCTTTTGCTGATCTACCATGTAGTGTGTTCGACGCCGCGGAGTTCTTCCGAGCCGAAGAAGGGATCTCTACGGAGAAGTTGTTCTGGTCGCAATATCTTGCGCCAGAGCATCCGGTGCCCTTCAGCGATTAGCTAAAACAGCTGGTCGAGTTGCACAGGGTGGCCGAACTGGCCATGAAGGATTTAATAATCCGGCTGCGGCCAGCCGAAGCTATACCCAGCAATTACTTCGGCCTCGTGAAGTGGCTGGTGGATGCCTGTCCTCGGTTGGACGCAGTCAAGCGATCCTTCTGCATCGAGGGCGCGCGCCTGGCCTTCTCCTATGTCAAGGTGTGGTGGGCGAAGATGGACGCTGTCAAGCTAGCAACCGAAGGGCCGCCCGAGGGCAAGGAGCACCGCACACCCGAGCGATATTTTGGAGACGTCCTGGAGGGGTCCCGCATTGTTGCGGAGCAGTGTGCGGAAGATGTGATCTTTGAATGAATACATTCATATTTTGTCTCGCCTTGCATTATGAAAACAAAGACAATTTATGTAATATAATGCTTTGTGTTAGATTTTTACCTCCTGTGCGACCGTTTTTATTAAATCTGAGAGTTGGCTAGTCGTCGGCTTCAGCCCCCACATAGGAAATACGGGAGTGTTCGGGATGGAATCTAAACACTCTTGATCCAATTATTTGGTCCTTGAAGGAGGTGTTTAGCGCAACGAACAAGGCAATCGGACTATAATGCTTTCTCACCCTCACTTAGCCATAGGAGTTCGATAATAAAGTTTTAGGCGCAGCCCCTGGTATTCGGAAGTCTGAACTAGGGGATTCTGTAAACACCTGATCGGATAAAAACCCATTCATCGCGTAATGCGGAAAAAACCTCTAGCGATTTGAAACCTCTGAAGAGCTGACCGGCTCTCGCCGCATCATGACAGTCAGTTTTTGGTTTCTCTACTGAGGTGCTCATCCGGATGAACCAGGGCACAATCGCAGTAGTTCCCCCTTTACTACCCTAGCCGATATAGTGGAACATAAGGTAGTAAGCATAGGATCCGGGCAACCCAACTATTGACCAAAGACATGATTCGGAGCCAATGCATATAATGCTAAATTCAGGATGCCGAACTATACTGTAAAAAGTGTTCGGGCTTTATTGTCGTGTTGCGGGGCGCTATAAAGCCCCTGGCAAATGTACACTCTGGTACTGGTGCTATCTGATAAGGCTTATTAACAAAGAATAAAGGAAAACAGAAAAGGAGCAAAGGTAATGAGCTAGGGCTGCAGAATGTGGGCCGCGAACTGTTTTCATTGCAATTTTATTAATACGTCAAAGCACATTGATATAAATAGTGCGTTAAGCAACAGGCTATTTAACAGGCCAAAAACCAAGGAAGAGCTGCGTGTGGGTCCTGAAAACAGGTAGAGTGATTGTTAACGAAACCACCTTGAAATTCCCCAATACGTTTGTGCTTCTTGCCATCTTGGCGTATTAGTCCTTCGAGAGGACCGGTGATCTAGCCATCAGGGAAGGTCTACAGAAAAGAAACCTGAAAAAAGGAAACAATTAAAGTATATGTGTCCGGGAGCGGTCGAGCCGTATTTTGGGTCACCGGCTAGTTATGCCTCCGTCAATGCCCATGGTATTTTGAGTATGTAGTTATGTATGCGCGGTACTAGTGCCGCCACCTGATCGGGACGGGGCCGGAGGCCGAATTGCTAATCAAGCTCCTGACGAGCCGAGCTGTCATGCTGCAGGATGGTCCGGACTCTCTTGACATTGTCCGGGAGCTTGGCGCCGAATTAAGGTTCTGCTTAAGAAAGCCGCTCTGTACTTCTGCTGCTAAGGTAGCGGTGTGCTCTTCTGTACGGAGGGAGCGTTCTGTGTTTCCATTAACTTTTATGACGCCGCGTGGCCCGGGCATCTTGAGCTTGAGGTAGGCATAATGAGGCACCACATTGAATCGAGCAAATGCGGTTCGTCCGAGTAGTGCGTGATAGCCGCTGCGAAAAGGGACGATGTCAAAGCTTAACTCCTCACTTCCGAAGTTGTCCGGGGATCCGAACACAACCTCTAGCATAATTGACCCCGTACAGCGAGCCTCTACACCTGGTATGACTCCTTTAAAGGTGGTCTTTGTGGGCTTGATCCGTGATCGGTTAATGCCAATTTTGTGCACAGTATCCTGATAGAGCAGGTTCAGGCTGCTGCCGCCGTCCATAAGGACTCGCATTAGGTGGAATACGGTAATTATTGGGTCAAGGACCAATGCGGCTGAACCGCCATGACGGATACTGGTCGGATGGTCCCGTCGATCAAAAGTGATCGGGCACGACGACCATGGATTAAATTTTGGGGCGACTGGCTCTATCGCATAGACGTCCCTGAGTGCGCGCTTGCGCTCCCTCTTAGGGATGTGTGTAGCATATATCATGTTCACCGATTTGACCTGGGGGGAAACTTCTTTTATCCCCCTGTGTTCAGTTGCCGGGGCTCTGGCCTGTTTAAAAACCCAGCAATCTATGTTGGTATGATTGGCTGGTTTATCAGAGGTGCCATGGATTTGGCACGGACGATCGAGTATGCGATCCAAGCTTGATGGTCCCTGATTGTTTCTTTTATATGGCTTCTTCCGCTGACCGGACTTGGAACCACTGAATCCGGCATTGACTGTCGTGTCATCGGTGTTGTCACCATTGCTTCAGCGTTTGTGTCTGCTGCGTCGGAGCTTGCCGTTGCTATTTTTAGCCTCGGAGGTGCCCGTGTCACTTGCTGTATTTTTGCTACGGGGCAGCCAACTATCCTCTCCCGCACAGAAGTGGGTCATGAGTGTCGTGAGGGCTGCCATGGATTTTGGCTTTTCCTGGCCGAGGTGGCGGGCGAGCCATTCATCACGGATGCTATGTTTAAAGGCCACTAGGGCTTCGACATCCAGACAGTTGACGATCTGGTTCTTTTAGTTAGGAACCTAGTCCAGAATTTCCTGGCTGACTCTCCAGGTTGCTGGACTATGTGACTTAAGTCATCGGCGTCTAGTGGCCAGACATAAGTACCTTGGAAGTTGTCAAGGAAAGCTTCTTCCAAGTCCTCCCAGCTGCCAATGGAATTTTCAGGCAGACTGTTTAGCCAGTGCCGAGCTGGCCCTTTGAGTTTTACTGGGAGGTATTTGATGGCGTGAAGATCGTCCCCGCGGGCCATGTGGATGTGGAGAATGAAATCCTCGATCCATACCGCGGGATCGGTTGTTCCATCGTATGATTCTATGTTTACGGGTTTGAACCCTTCTGGGAATTAAAGATCCATTACTTTGTTAGTGAAGCAAAGAGGGTGTGCGGCACCTCTATATCGGGTCGCAGCGCGATGTAGCTTCGATGGAGTCCGTCTGCGGTTTTCGGCACGGGCGTGACTAGGTTTGTCACATCTGAATAGATAGTCGTCCTCGCGTGTCAAGGCACGTCCTCGCGATCCGTAGATCGATCTTGTATGTCCTGCTCTACTGTCCAGGTCTTGACGAAGGTCATATGAATAGCCCCGAGCTATCTTATCCCTGCATTTACGGCGAGGTGGGATAGTCTGGTTTTCGGCTCGAGTTGACGTTTTATCCCGACCGCGCGGTGGCTGATCGACCACATTGCGTGATGCTGGTGCGGGCTCTGGCACCTCGTCATCGAACTGAGGTAGCAATTTGCGCTTCGGGAAACTTTTAGCTGGGCGTTTAAGGCCGTATTCCTCGGCTGCTAGGACATCGGCCCATCTGTCGTTGAGCAGGTCTTGATCAGCTTGAAGCTGCTGCTGCTTCTTTTTCAGGCTCCTCGCAGTGGCTATTAGCTGAAGCTTAAAGCGCTCTTGCTCGAGAGGTTCCTCATGCACGATGAAGTCTTCGTTGCCGAGGCTCACCTCCTCCTCGGAGGGCGGATGATAACTGCCATCCTCCGAGTCTTCTTCTATGGCCTGTTCATCAGGGCTGACTTGCCCATCTTCCCGATTGTCTTGTTCGGCAGTTTGTTCATCGGGTTCTTCTGTGTCTTCGGCACCATCCGGAGTGTTGTCGTCTCCTGTGCTGGTGTTGCTGTCTCTGCTACGGCGTGATTTAGAGCGACGCCGCTGACGCCGGTGCTTTGGTTGTGTCTTAGAAGGGTCACTCTTCTCTGGGTTTTCCTTGTCGTCGCTGCTATTATCTTTTGGTGTATCCACCATGTATACGTCATATGAGGAAGTGGCCGTCCATCGTCCCGTGAATGGCGGGTTTTGGGCCTCCTCTTCTCCGGCATCATCGTCCATACTGTCGATGTCTTCGGAGTCATAGTCAAGCGTGTCGGTTAGGTTTTCGACAGTGGCTATGAAGTGGGTGGCGGGTGGGAAGCGAAATTCTCCCCCATCATCAGCCTCCAGTTCAAGCCGGACATAATTCGGCTATGAGTCCCCCGCCAAGGACATATTTCTTAATGAATTTAGCACATCGCCCAAGGGCGAATGCTGGAAGATGTCTGCGGTGCTGAATTCGAAGATCGGTAATCGATCAAGTTCGGTGTCCGCGGACTCACATGGTTCGGAACTTATAGCCGGAGACGAGTCCGGAATTCCGGTGACACAGATATCGGGTGATGTTAAGACTATGTGCGGCTCCAACGTTGCGGAATCTGCGACCTCTGTGGCGGGGTTGAGCCTCCCGTCCTCGGAGGGTGCGGTCTGCTCCGGATCTAAAGCCAGAGCAGTTACGGAAGCCATCTCCTGGATGCGGTCCGATGACAGATCTAAGTCATGTTCATCGGGGCGACAAGGGGCGGTCGCCGCGGTCTAAAATCCGTCGAAGATCAAGTTTCCACGGATGTCCGCGACGTAGTCCAAGCTTCCAAATCTGAACTGATGTCTAGGGGCGTAGCTATCGATCTGCTCCAGATGGACAAGCGAGTTAGCCCGCAGTGCGAAGCTGCCGAACACGAAGATCTGTCCGGGGAGGAAGGTTTCTCCTTGGATAGCATTGTCGTTGACGATTGAAGGGGCCATCAAACCTCTTGGGGACGGCACAGTGGAACTCTCAATGAAAGCACCAATGTCGGTGTCAAAACCGGCGGATCTCGGGTAGGGGGTCCCGAACTGTGCGTCTAAGGCTGATGGTAATAGGAGACAAGGGACACGATGTTTACCCAGGTTCGGGCCCTCTCGATGGAGGTAATACCCTACTTCCTGCTTGATCGATCTTGATGAATATAAGGATTACAAGACTTGATCTACCACGAGATCGTAATGGCTAAACCCTAAAAGCCTAGCCTCTATGACTATGGTAATGTCTCTCCCCCCTCCGGACTAAGTCCTCCGGTTTATATAGACACCGGGAGGATCTAAGGTTACACAAGGTCAGTTACAAAGAAAGGAATCTACATATTTGGTCGCCAAGCTTGCCTTCCACGCCAAGGAGAATCCCATCCGGACACGGGTGCGGTCTTCGTATCTTCCCAGCCCATCAATCCGGCCCATGGCTAACAGGCCGGACGCTCGAGGACCCCTTAGTCCAGGACTCCCTCAAGGGTGGCCACTGGAAGGATCAAGCCGAGCACGAGCTCAAACTCGACTCGAACATGGCGTCGGCTATTGGTGTGGGCTACCCTTATGTGGAGTAGCGGTGGCGTGGAGAGAGGGGAATGGGGAGAGGAAACCCTAGGGCGCGGGCTTGGGGCTTTATAGGAGGGGTGCGGGAGCTATGGTAGCCATAGTGTCCATGTGTGTGCTCTCTCCCGAGAGTTACTATGAGAGGGAGAGAGATCGAGGTGGAAGAAAAGGTGCGAAGTGAGGGGATGATAGGTTTTTTTGAGACACTCTCGCCAAGCTTTATTCAAATCTCCAAAATGTTTATAGGTAAGAATAGCAGCTCCCCTGGTTGGCGTAACCATACATGCCTACCAAACCCAAGAGTTAAAACGTGCTTAGCGAGATTGTGAGCTTCGAAATTCGCGCTCCTAGACTCATGAACGAAATTACATACCGAAAAACCCCGTGAGCGATCTATTATTTCATGTACTATGCACCATGCTCAGCCGCTGAATTTTGCTTGATGTCGTTCACCACTGTCTTGCTATCTGACGCGATCTGAATTAGATTGACATATAGATCTTCTGCAATTGCTTGTCCTTCATGTACAGCTAGAGCTTCCAGCATGGTCGGATCTGAGATAAATCTGAAATTGGTCGCTGAGGCTCCCAAAAATTTGCCACCTTGATCTCTACAAACCACCGCTACTGCTCCATGCTCCCCCTCTCTTCCTACTGCTGCATCAACATTTATTTTGGCCAATCCTTCCGGTGGGGGCAGCCACACCAATGGCCTCACAATAGGGACCTTGATCTTCACCAGGGCTTTCATCTCAAAGATCTCAAGATCCTTCAGAAAATAATTGATGAAAGAATGCGTGGCAAAAGGAGTTTGAAAAATGTCTTCGTGGATCACACTCCTTGCTTGCCATATCGGCCACAATGTCACCACCATACGGGTGAAATCATCATGCTCCAGTCTGTCATACATCGTGAAAATCCAGTTTTTCGCATTCATTGTCAGATTATTATGCATGCATTCCACTGTATCTTCAGAAGACAAAGACCACACACTTCTTGCCATGGGACAGTCTATGAGGGCATGTTTCCATGAATCTGATGAAGAGCATATGGCGCAAATCCGTGTTGTGGACATATTACGATGCTCTAAAATATCTGACGTACGTAGAGACTCATGGCATAACCTCCATAAGAAGATATTCAGTTTTGAGGGCACTTTCAAACTCCAGAAAGACGTCCACGACTTCTCCTCTTCCCTCACTTCCGATTGGCCTCCTGTCTGCTCTAGGAGTGCCTCTCATTGTAGCTTTGTCCTTAAAAATCTATAAACCGAAGCTACTAAAAATACACCTTTTGGTCCTCTCCCCACGCCCAATAATCTGAAACTCTCCTGGTGCAAAGCGGTATTCTAAGAATAATATCAGCATCAAAAGGCAGAAACACTGTCCGCACCTTATCTTCCCGCCACACAGCAGACGTATTGTCGATTAACTCCAAGGCAAAATGGGGTTTGTCATTTACCAGTGACACAATTGGTCTCATCATTCCAAACCTTGGGATCCAATTTTGTTCCCATATCTTTGTTTCTTCTCCTGTCCCAATTATCCTAATTAGACCCCCTGAGAAAGCATCCCTTCCATCTATAACCGCCCTCCAAATTTGCGAGGGGTTCTGTCCCAATTTGCGAGACGTTTGGGAAATATTTGGCTTTCAAAACTCTGTCACTTAATGTCATTGGGGATTGAAGTAACCGCCACGCTTGCCTTGCCAAGAGCGACAAATTAAATAGCTCGATATCCCGAAAACCGAGACCTCCCAAGTACTTGGGTTTGGTGCATACATCCCATTATATCCAACATGGCTTCCTCTTCCCCCTCTTGCTTCCCCACCAGAACTGTTGGATCAAAGATGTGACACTCTCACAAATGCCTTTTGGCAGCCTGAAACATGACATCGAATATACATGGATTGCTTGAGCCACCGCCTTTTATTAGTACTTCTTGCCCTGCATATGAAAGTAATTTCTCCATCCATCCCTTGATCTTTTCCCAAACCCTATCCCTCAAGTATTTGAACGTGCCATTCCTCGAGTGACCCACATCAGTAGGCAATCCAAGGTACCTGTCAGTCAACTTTTCATCATGAACTTGGAGAGTGTCTTTTATATTATCTCTGACTGTCTGCGGACAAGCCTTACTGAAAAAATATAGAAGATTTATCATTATTCACCCTTTGACCAGATGCATTACAATAGGTGTTCACCAAGTTTGAAACCACGGTTGGCCCTTCTGTACTTGCCTTGAAAAGTAGCAGGCTATCGTCGGCGAAGAGCAAGTGGTTAACAACCGGGGCTGTCGGCGCCACGTGAACTCCCACAAATGCTGACGACTGAGTAACGGATTTTAGTAGGCCTGAGAGGCCCTCTGCTGCAATCAAGAAAAGATAAGGGGAGATTGGATCTCCCTGTCGAATACCCCTCGTAGGTTTAAATTGTCGAATACCTGTCATGTTGCGCCAACACATGGACATGCCCATGCAGAGGACGCCTAAACACCACCGAAGTCTCTCTGCTTCTCGAGGCGCACGACGTTGGTGATGCAGACTACAGCCGCCCGCAGAGCCCGCTCCCGGTCGACGGGAGCCAGCTCATCAAAGACGGCATCCAATGGTACAAATGGATTTCGATGACGGGGCCCTGAGAGGATTCGCCCGGCAATGGCAACAGCAGCCCACAACCCCTCCTTGTCCAGCTCTGCCCCCACCATTGCGCGGAGACAGCTCAGCTCCTCGGAGATATAGGTGAAGAAGGAGACCAGATCAGGATGCCGCAGTTCGTTGAAGTTGACGGGGTGGTCGAACAGGTTTAGCCCGACGGCTGGCATGGTCGCGCTGGCACGACGGTAGGCATTGCGCAGCCGCAACACGTGCGTGGCAACTTGGTCCACCAAGTGGCTGAGGGGATCCTGGACCTCGTCACGATCGGCCCGCTCGCGCTCTAGTCGGCTCCCATTATGGCCTATCGTATCTCCCGCTTTCTGCAGCAACGCCGCCGACGCCTCGAGCATCTTTGTGGTGGACGCCTGCCGCTTTTGAAGCTCCGTGAACTCCCGCACATAATGGAGGAGCATGGCACTCCTCTCCTCCTTGAGCTCACGGAGCTCCACGTCCTTGGCCCTGAGCTCCGCATCCTTGGCCTGGAGCTCTTGTGTCAGGTGCCTCACCTCAGACTCCATGATCTGCTGCGCCGCCATGGCACCAGGAAGAAGCAATGGGGAGAGGAAGCAAAGGGGGCAAAACGGCTGAAAGGCAATGCAATCTACGGGAAGGCGGAGGGAGCCAGCCAAGGAGCGGGGTGAATCTTTTGGTTTTCACCATGGGAAACCACTAGTTGACGACTTTTCACATCAGGGAGTAGTGGATTTTACAGGCGGAGTCATCGTGACTAATTGCTGCCCCTCCTGCTCACGTCAATCAAAAAATTAAAAATCTTGTCGCGCTGATACATCTCCAACGTATCTATAATTTTTGATTGCTCCATGCTATATTATATTCTGTTTTGGACATTAATGGGCTTTATTATTCACTCTTATATTATTTTTGGGACTAACCTATTAACCGGAGGCCCAGCCCAGAATTGTTGTTTTTTTGCCTATTTCAGAGTTTCGCAGAAAAAGAATATCAAACGGAGTCCAAATGGAATGAAACCTTCGGGAACGTGATTTTCGGAACGAACGTGATCCAGAGGACTTGGCCTCTACGTCAAGACATCAACCAGGAAGCCACGAGGTAGGGGGCGCGCCTACCCCCCTAGGTGCACCCTCCACCCTAGTGGGCCCCACGTTGCTCCACCGACGTACTCCTTCCTCCTATATATACCTATGTACCCCCAAACTACCAGATACGGAGCCAAAAACCTAATTCCACCGCCGCAACCTTCTGTACCCATGAGATCCCATCTTGGGGCCTGTTCCGAAGCTCCGCCGGAGGGGGCATCGATCACGGAGGGCTTCTACATCAACACCATAGCCTCTCTGATGAAGTGTGAGTAGTTTACCTCAGGCCTTCGGGTCCATAGTTATTAGCTAGATGGCTTCTTCTCTCTTTTGGGATCTCAATACAATGTTCTCCCCCTCTCTCGTGGAGAGCTATTCGATGTAATCTTCTTTTGTGTGTGTTTGTTGAGACCGATGAATTGTGGGTTTATGATCAAGTTTATCTATGAACAATATTTGAATCTTCTGAATTCTTTTATGTATGATTGGTTATCTTTACAAGTCTCTTCGAATTATCAGTTTGGTTTGGCCTACTAGATTGATCTTTCTTGCAACGGGAGAAGTGCTTAGCTTTGGGTTCAATCTTGCGGTGTCCTTTCCCAGTGACAGTAGGGGCAGCAAGGGACGTATTGTATTGTTGCCATCGAGGATAACAAGATGGGGTTTATATCATATTGCATGAATTTATCCCTCTACATCATGTCATCTTGCTTAAAGCGTTACTCTGCTGTTATGAACTTAATACTCTAGATGCATGCTGCATAGCGGTCGATTTGTGGAGTAATAGTAGTAGATGCAGGCAGGAGTCGGTCTACTTGTCTCGGACGTGATGCCTATATACATGATCATACCTAGATATTCTCATAACTATGCTCAATTATGTCAATTGCTCAACAGTAATTTGTTCACCCACCGTAAATACTTATGCTCTTGAGAGAAGCCACTAGTGAAACCTATGGCCCCCGGGTCTATTTTCCATCATATTAGTCTCCCGACAACAAGCTATTTCTGGCGCCGTTTTCATTTTGTTTACTTTACTTTGCATCTTTATCATAAAAATACCAAAAATATTATCCTATCATATCTATCAGATCTCACTCTCGTATGTGACCGTGAAGGGATTGACAACCCCTTATCGCGTTGGTTGCGAGGATTTATTTGTTTGTGTAGGTGCGATGGACTCGTGTGTGGCCTCCTACTGGATTGATACCTTGGTTCTCAAAAACTGAGGGAAATACTTACGCTGCTTTAATGCATCACCCTTTCCTCTTCAAGGGAAAACCAACGTAGTGCTCAAGAGGTAGCACGAAGGATTTCTGGCGCCGTTGTCGGGGAGTCTACGCAAAAGTCAACATACCTAGTGCCCATCACAAACCCTTATCTCCCGCATTACATTATTTGCCATTTGCCTCTCGTTTTCCTCTCCCCCACTTCACCCTTGCCGTTTTATTCGCCCTCTCTTTTCCGTCCGCCTTTTGTTCACTTGCTTTTCGTTTGCTCGTGTGTTGGATTGCTTGCTTGTCACGATGGCTCAAGATAATACTAAATTGTGTGACTTCACCAATACCAACAAAAATGATTTCCTTTGCACTCCGATTGCTCCTCTTACCGATACTGAATCTTGTGAAATGAATGCTGCTTTGTTGAATCTTGTCATGAAAGATCAATTCGCCGGCCTTCCTAGTGAAGATGCCGCTACCCATCTAAATAGCTTCGTTGATTTGTGTGATATGCAAAAGAAGAAAGATGTGGACAATGATATTGTTAAATTGAAGCTATTTCCTTTTTCGCTTAGAGATCGTGCTAAAGCTTGGTTTTCGTCTTTGCCTAAAAATAGTATTGATTCTTGGAATAAGTGCAAAGATTCTTTGATCTCTAAATATTTTCCTCCCGCTAAGATCATCTCTCTTAGAAACGACATTATGAATTTTAAGCAACTTGATCATGAACATGTTGCACAAGCTTGGGAGAGGATGAAATTAATGATACGTAATTGCCCTACTCATGGTTTGAATTTATGGATGATCATACAAAAATTTTATGCCTGATTGAATTTTGCTTCTAGAAATGTTTAGATTCGGCCGCGGGAGGCACTTTTATGGAAATCACTTTAGGAGAATCTACTAAACTCCTAGATAATATTATGGTTAATTATTCTCAATGGCACACTAAAAGATCTACTAGTAAAAAGGTGCATGCGATAGAAGAAATTAATGTTTTGAGTGGAAAGATGGATGAACTTATGAAATAATTTAAGAGTGTTTCTTCTGATCCTAATGATATGCCTTTGTCTACTTTGATTGAGAATAATAATGAATCTATGGATGTGAATTTTGTTGGTAGGAATAATTTTGGTAACAACGCGTATAGAGGAAAACTTTAATTCTGGGCCTTATCCTAGTAATTCTTCTAATAATTATGGTAATTCCTACAACAATTCTTATGGGAACTTTAATAATATGCCTTCTGAATTTGAGACTAGTGTTAAGGAATTTATGAATTCGCAAAAGAATTTCAATGCTTTGCTTGAAGAAAAATTGCTTAAAGTTGATGAATTGGCTAGGAACGTTGATAGAATTTCTCTTGATGTTGAATCTTTGAAACTTAGGTCTATCCCTCCTAAGCATGATATCAATGAGTCTCTCAAAGCCATGAGAATTTCCATTGACGAGTGCAAAGAAAGAACCGCTAGAATGCGTGCTAAAAAAGATTGCTTTGTGAAAGCGTGTTCTTCTAATTTCTGTGAAAATAAAGATGAAGATCTAAAAGTTATTGATGTGTCCCCTATTAAATCTTTGTTTTGCAATATGAATCTTGATAATGATGGGACTAAATATGATCCACCTTTACCTAGAAGGCGTTCCAAAAATTCAGAGTTTTTAGATCTTGATGCAAAAATTGTTAAAAGTGGGATTGAAGGGGTCAAAACATTAGATATTAATGAGCCCATTATTTTGGATATCAAGGAATTTAATTATGACAATTGCTCTTTGAAATATTGTATTTCCTTGTTGCAATCCGTGCTAAATTTTCCTCATGCTTATAGTCAAAATAAAGCTTTTACTAAACATATCATTGATGCTTTGATGCAATCTTATGAAGAAAAACTTGAGTTGGAAGTTTCTATCCCTAGAAAACTTTATGATGAGTGGGAACCTACTATTAAAATAAAAATTAAAGATCATGAATTCTATGCTTTGTGTGATTTGGGTGCTAGTGTTTCCACTATTCCAAAGACCTTGTGCGATTTGTTAGGTTTCTGTGATTTTGATGATTGCTCTTTAAACTTGCACCTTGCGGATTGCACCATTAAGAAACCTATGGGAAGAATTAATGATGTTCTTATTGTTGCAAATAGGAACTATGTGCCATTAGATTTTATTGTTCTTGATATAGATTGCAATCCTTCATCTCCTATTATTCTTGGTAGACATTTCCTTAGAAGGATCGGTGCAATTATTGATATGAAGGAAGGAAATATTAGATTCCAATTTCCATTAAAGAAAGGAATGGAACACTTCCCTAGAAAGAAAAGAAAATTACCATATGAATCTATTATGAGAGCCACTTATGGATTGCCTACCTAAGATGGCAATACCTAGATCTATCCTTGCTTTTATGCCTAGCTAGGGGCGTTAAACGATAGCGCTTGTTGGGAGGCAACCCATTTTATTTTTATTTTTTTGCTTTTTCCTTCTGTTTAGGAATAAATATTTGATCTAGCCTCTGGTTAGATGTCTTTTTATGTTTTAATTAGTGTTTGTGCCAAGTTAAACCTATAGGATCTTCTTGGATGATAGTTATTTGATCTTGCTGAAAATTCCAGAAACTTTCTGTTCACGAAAATAATTGTTAAAAATCACCAGAACGTGATAAAATATTGATTCCAATTGCTTCTGATAAATAAACAAATTTTCTAGGTCTTCCTATTTTGGCTCAATTTTTGGAGTTCCAGAAGTTTGCGTTAGTCACAGATTACTACAGACTGTTCTGTTTTTGACAGATTCTGTTTTTCGTGTGTTGTTTGCTTATTTTGATGATTCTATGGCTAGTAAAAGATCTTATAAACCATAGAGAAGTTGTAATACAGTAGGTTTAACACCAATATAAATAAAGAATGAGTTCATTACAATAAATTGAAGTGGTCTTTTGTTTTCTTTCGCTAACGGAGCTCACGAGATTTTCTGCTGAGTTTTGTGTTGTGAAGTTTTCAAGTTTTGGTGAAAGATTTGATGGATTATGGAACAAGGAGTGGCAAGAGCCTAAGCTTGGGGATGCCCATGGCACCCCCAAGATAATCTAAGGAGACCTAAAAGCCAAAGCTTGGGGATTCCCCGGAAGGCATCCCCTCTTTCGTCTACTTCCATCGGTAACTTTACTTGGAGCTATATTTTTATTCACCACATGATATGTGTTTTGCTTGGAGCGTCTTGTATGACTTGAGTCTTTGCTTTTTATTTTACCACAATCATCCTTTCTGTACACACCTTTTTAGAGAGACACACATGATTCGGAAATTATTAGAATACTCTATGTGCTTCACTTAGATCTTTTGAGTTATATAGTTTTTGCTCTAGTACTTCACTTATATCTTTTAGAGCACGGTGGTGGTTTTGTTTTATAGAAACTATTATTCTCTCATGCTTCACTTAGATTATTTTGAGAGTCTTAAATAGCATGGTAATTTTCTTAAATAATCTTAATATGCTAGGTATTCAAGATTAGTGAAAACTTTCTTATGAGTGTGTTGAATACTAAGAAAAGTTTGATGCTTGATGATTGTTTTGAGACATGGAGGTAGTGATATCAAAGTTGTGCTAGTTGAGTAGTTGTGAATTTGAGAAATACTTGTGTTGAAGTTGGCAAGTCCCGTAGCATGCACGTATGGTAAATGTTATGTAACAAATTTGAAACATGAGGTGTTCTTTGATTGTCCTCCTTATGAGTGGCGGTCGGGGACGAGCGATGGTCTTTTCCTACCAATCTATCCCCCTAGGAGCATGCGCGTAGTGCTTGGTTTTTGATGACTTCTAGATTTTTGCAATAAGTATGTGATTTCTTTATGACTAATATTGAGTCCATGGATTATACGCACTCTCACCTTTCCACCATTGCTAGCCTCTTCGGTACCGTGCATTGCCCTTTCTCACATTGAGAGTTGGTGCAAACTTCGCCAGTGCATCCAAACCCCGTGATATGATACGCTCTTTCAAACATAAACCTCCTTATATCTTCCTCAAAACAGCCACCATACCTACCTATTATGGCATTTCCATAGCCATTCCGAGATATATTGCCATGCAACTTTCCACCGTTCCGTTTATCATGACACATTCGTCATTGTCATATCGCTTTGCATGATCATGTAGTTGACGTAGTATTTGTGGCAAAGCCACCATTCATAATTCTTTCATACATGTCACTCGTGGTTCATTGCATATCCCGGTACACCGCCGGAGGCATTCATATAGAGTCATACTTTGTTCTAGTATCGAGTTGTAATCTTTGAGTTGTAAATAAATAGAAGTGTGATGATCATCATTAATAGAGCATTGTCCCAAAAAAAGAAAGGCCAAATAAAAAAAGGAAGACCCAAAAAAAGGGGACAATGCTACTATCCTTTTTCCACACTTGTGCTTCAAAGTAGCACCATGATCTTCATGATAGAGAGTCTCTTGTTTTTTCACCTTCATATACTAGTGGGAATTTTTCATTATAGAACTTGGCTTGTATATTCCAACAATGGGCCTCCTCAAGTGCCCTAGGTCTTCATGAGCAAGCAAGTTGGATGCACACCCACTTAGTTTCTTTTGTTGAGCTTTCATATATTTATAGCTCTAGTGCATCCGTTGCATGGCAATCCCTACTCCTTGCATTAACATCAATCGATGGGCATCTCCATAGCTCATTGATTAGCCTCGTTGATGTGAGACTTTCTCCATTTTTGTCTTCTCCACATAACCCCCATCATTATATTTTATTCCAACCATCGTGCTATATCCATGGCTCACACTCATGTATTTCGTGAAAGTTTAAAAAGTTTGAGATTACTAAAGTATGAAACAATTGCTTGGCTTGTCATCGGGGTTGTGCATGATGAGAGCATTCTTGTGTGACGAAAATGGAGCATGACTAAACTATATGATTTTGTAGGGATGAACTTTCTTTGGCCATGTTATTTTGAAAAGACATAATTGCTTAGTTAGTATGCTTGAAGTATTATTTTTTATGTCAATATTGAACTTTTATCTTGAATCTTTCGGATCTGAATATTCATGCCACAATTAAGAAGAATTACATTGAAATTATGCCAAGTAGCATTCCACATCAAAAATTCTGTTTTTATCATTTACCTACTCGAGGACGAGCAGGAATTAAGCTTGGGGATGCTTGATACTTCTCCAACGTATCTATAATTTTTTATTGCTCCATGCTATATTATATTATGTTTTGGACATTAATGGGCTTTATTATTCACTTTTATATTATTTTTGGGACTAACCTATTAACGGGAGGCCCAGCCCAGAATTGCTGTTTTTTTTGCCTATTTCAGAGTTTCGCGGAAAAATAATATCAAACGGAGTCCAAACGGAATGAAACCTTCGGGAACGTGATTTTCGGAACGAACGTGATCCAGACGACTTGGACCCTACGTCAAGACATCAACCAGGAAGCCACGAGGTAGGGGGGCACGCCTACGCCCCAGGCGCGCCCTCCACCCTCATGGGCCCCATGTTGCTCCACCGACATACTCCTTCCTCCTATATATACCTACGTACCCCCAAACTACCAGATACGGATCCAAAAACCTAATTCCACCGCCGCAACCTTCTGTACCCATGAGATCCCATCTTGGGGCCTGTTCCGGAGCTCTGCCGGAGGGGTCATCGATCAGGGAGGGCTTCTACATCAACACCATAGCATCTCCGATGAAGTGTGAGTAGTTTACCTCAGACCTTCGGGTCCATAGCTATTAGCTAGATGGCTTCTTCTCTCTTTTTGGATCTCAATACAATGTTCTCCCCTCTCTCGTGGAGATCTATTCAATGTAATCTTCTTTTGCGGTGTGTTTGCTGAGACCGATGAATTGTGGGTTTATGATCAAGTTTATATATGAACAATATTTGAATCTTCTGAATTCTTTTATGTATGATTGGTTATCTTTGCAAGTCTCTTCGAATTATCAGTCTGGTTTGGTCTACTAGATTGATCTCTCTTGCAATGGGATAAGTGCTTAGCTTTGGGTTCAATCTTGCGGTGTCCTTTCCTAGTGACAGTAGGGGCAGCAAGGCACGTATTGTATTGTTGCCATCGAGGATAACAAGATGGGGTTTATATCATATTGCATGAATTTATCCCTCTACATCATGTCATCTTGCTTAAAGCATTACTCTGTTCTTATGAACTTAATACTCTAGATGCATGCTGGATAGCGGTCGATGTGTGGAGTAATAGTAGTAGATGCAGGCAGGAGTCGGTCTACTTGTCTCGGACGTGATGCCTATATACATGATCATACCTAGATATTCTCATACCTATGCTCAATTATGTCAATTGCTCAACAGTAATTTGTTCACCCACCGTAAATACTTATGCTCTTGAGAGAAGCCACTAGTGAAACCTATGGCCCCCGGGTCTATTTTCCATCATATTAGTCTCCCGACAACAAGCTATTTCTGGCGCCGTTTTCATTTTGTTTACTTTACTTTGCATCTTTATCATAAAAATACCAAAAATATTATCCTATCATATCTATCAGATCTCACTCTCGTATGTGACCGTGAAGGGATTGACAACCCCTTATCGCGTTGGTTGCGAGGATTTATTTGTTTGTGTAGGTGCGAGGGACTCGTGCGTGACCTCCTACTGGATTGATACCTTGGTTCTCAAAAACTTAGGGAAATACTTACGCTGCTTTACTGCATCACCCTTTCCTCTTCAAGGGAAAACCAACGCAGTGCTCAAGAGGTAGCACGCGCCTGCTCCCGTCAATCAAAAAATTAAAAATCCTACCGCGCCTGCCGCACCCAAACACCAGAGCAACGCCGCGATGGATATTTAAAGTTACCTGCCGGCAAGGACAAAAAAAAGGGGTGAAAAAACAAATGTGGCAGCAGCCTAGCTAATCGGTCGCACTAGCCCAACTAGCTAGCCACCGTGCTTCACTGATGTACTCGGCGGGAAAGGTGGCCTTTCGTGATTTGACGACTTATTTACTTGCTTCGGCGCTACGACCGAGGAGGACCCAGAAAACATGCGGTAGGGCATCCCACGTCTCGGCAAGGAAGAATATATGCGTGCACCACCCGGGAGGACCCTGAAATCTCGCGGTAGGGTGTTCCACTTCTCGGCGCGGAGGAAAAATGTGCGTGTAAAAATATACTGTATCAGACGTACTACCTATGGTTCGACCTTGGGACCCAGCCAGTTGGTCGAAAACACCCCACTAGCCACACAACTTCATCATGCTAACATGGCATGGAGGATAGGTGTGGTTAGCTCCGTCTCGACCAGCCACAACGTCTCTTGTTCTAGGTGGTTCTTCCATTTTCCAAGCTTTTTTCTAGTTGTAATAACACCACGACAAGCTAGCGCCGCTCTTCTGTGTGCTCGTGCTTCTAATAGCAAGTATAATAAGGTGATGTAAGCGGGTTGTAAGGATTTAAATACTTCATCTTTGCTGACTTGGAAGAGAGAGAAGAGGAGAGAGAAGAGAAGCGGGTTGTAGACTTTTTTTGTGAGGAAAGAGTGAATATATTAGCTAGCAATAGAGATACAATCGGCGTTCATAGCTTTGGCAATTTCCTAAGGGAAATTTCTTAGCCAAACTGCAGTTTTCACCTGCTCTCTACCTAGCTGTGCTAAGCCATGGCTCACATAGTTGGCTTCATGACTGATTTTGACGATCGAGACATCTCTTTCCTGAGGAAGTTCACGAATATTCTTGACACGCGACGTATAGCGTGACATGTTGGGGAGGGAGGATTCCACTAGCGCAACAGCTTTAGCACAGTCCATCTCCACGGACACCGGAAGTGGTGACCACTGGAGGGCAAGGGCCAGGCCCTCCTCCATGGCAGTAAGTTCTGCGACCACGGCCTCAGTGCATCCAAAGAGGTACTTGCATGCAAGGAAGATCGAGGATCCAGCACTGTCACTAAGCGCCATGCCCGTTCCTGCTGACATGTCTGGAATGAACATCCACATAGAGTTTGGCCCGGTCAGCGGGCTGTAGACTTACAGTCGGTTGTAGCACGTGCTCCTAGAAGCTATGTGAGACTATATGGTGGGCCATATGATAGAAAAGTAGTACTTCCTTGTAGCCCACTACTATACTTGTTGGCTATTATATTTACTATAGACGACATGGCAAGATGTTATAGCCAGCAACGGGCTATATTATTAACCATGTTCTAAAGGTTAGACGATGGAGAGGAGAGATAGATTGCAGAACTGGGACCCACCAGTAAGTGAGTCAACGGTCATGCACGTTTTGACGAGGCACTCCCTCTACTCTACTCAACGTAATACTGTATAAAATCAAGTTGTGGGACAAAGCCAACAACCGTTGTTCTTTCAGGCTATTGACTTATGCTTTGTAGTCCAGGTTGCTAGTTCGAATCTCGTCTTTCATATTTGTTAGTTTTAGGTCCACTTTTGATCAATGAAAATCGGGACCCCCGTGTGTTGTTCCGATATTTCAGTGTAGGATGTTTTTTTAACAAACACTTTCCGCGGTTAGACAAGTAACGGCACGAGTTACACGTATTTTGCAAGTTTACGAACAAATATGACAGTGACATAGAACACCACATCCGCCCCGCAGCTTAGATGCTATGGTGATACGAGTTTTTACATTGTTGGGACTGAGATCCAATGGCTTGGGAGTAGTCTTTGTAATTATGCGCAATTTCCAAACTCTCCAAGGGTGTGTTTTGCCAATAAAACATTCGGGCCTCGTGTGTGCCGTTGCATCTTGGATCCAACGGCTCCCCGTTGCTCATATTAGGTGCTCCACGTAGCTTAATTAGCTGCTATGGTGATATGAGCATCTAGGTCGTATGATATGTGATCAGATGCCACATGTGTAGTATTTGTACTTTCTACGCAATTCCCAAACTCTCTCAGGCGTATATTGCAAAAACATTCTCCGGAACTCGTATCACCATAGAATCTACAGTGCGGGAGCACCTCATATTCTCGCATGCAAGAAAATATCAGGTGCTCTCGCAGCTTGGATGCTACGGTGATACGAGCTTCGAGGTCGTTTGATCTGAGATCCAATGGCATCTGAGTAGTCTTTGTGCTTGTAAGTAGTGGCCGAACTCTTTGGGGGCTTTTCTGCAAAAGAACATTCAAACCACCGAGGAGTTGTTGGATCACAAATCCAACGGCCCCGAAGGGCTTGTATGACCAAAGCATCTAATGTGTGGTAGCACATGATATTCTTACATACAGGAGAATATGAGGTCCTCCTTCATCTTAGATGCTACGGTGATACGAGCTTTGAGGTCGTTGGATATGGGATCCAAGGGCATCTGAGTAGTTTTTGTACAAATTGTGTGCAATTCTCAAACTAATTAAGGTTTCCTGTAAAAATATTAAGACATCTCGTGAGCTGCTATATCTCAGATCTACAAGCTCCAAGCAACTCGTATCATCATATAGCATCTAAGGTGTGGGGGCACATGATATTCTCCCGGGGAGGAGGGGGATGCACAACCAATCAGTGTTTGGGAGGGTGGGGACAAATATAATCTAAACAATCCTAAACAAAGCTTCACAATTTTATCTAAAGTCGAGGGGTTAACCCTCGACAATCTACATAGGTCCGCATAAACGCCAACATTTGCATGTACTCCCTCCGGTCCTTTTTAGTTCGCATATAAGGTTTGTCTGAAGTCAAACCTCGTAAACTTTGACCAAATTTATAGAGAAAAATACCAACATTCAGAATGTGAAAATCAACAACATTAGATGCGTCATGACTTTAGTTTTCATATTGTATAAATTTAGTATTGTAGATACTAATATTTTTTCATATAAATATGGTCAAACTTTATGAAGCTTGACTTACGAAAATTCTTATACGCGGAGTAAAAAGGACCGGAGGGAGTATGTAGTACTAGACTTAATATTCATGTTTCAGTTTCCTGCTCATTTTAAATATTGAATTGAGGACCATGCATGTGTTACATTTTACTCCCTTCGTTCCTAAATATTAGTCTTTTAGAGATTTAAAATGGACTGCCACATACGGATGTATATAGACATATTTTAGAGTGTAGATTCACTCATTTTGTTCCGTATGTGGTCACTTGTTGAAATCTCTAGAAGATAAACATTTAGGAACAGAAGGAGTATTTTTGAATTCGTGTCATACATGCATGGTTTGGAAAAATAGATGCACTATACTTATTGGATTGTCGTTGTGTTCGTGTGTGTGTGTGTATGTGGTCATATGCTTGATACATACAAAGTTTTCTCACCACCATACCGTTCATCTTTTAAATTTGAATTTGCAATGAAAAACTTACTAGGGATACCATGAAATGTGAAATCCACGTTGAGATCACTATATCACAAACTCACTATAATTCAAGAACTCGTCATAAATCAATTACCACATTGAGATTACTATTTGCAAGGAAAATACGGGCAGTGTAATCCACATAGATTCGTTCGGCAATTTAAAATATTCCTTTTGTATTCTCGAATGGTAGGACCCAACGGCGTACCAGCCAGACCCTGGCTCATGTTGATCCTCAAAAAAACCGGGCTCGTGTCCTTCTGGTGGCGTGCGTGGTACGCACATTAGCCAACCCCAACCAGTCGAGCCTCCGCGTTTCGAGTCAAAATATCTGGCGGCCAGAACTCCAGCCCTAGGAAATTCCCCTCATGTCCCCAGTCCATAATGACTACCGATGAACAATAGAGGGATGCTTTAGTAACTAGACAACGTTACCTACCATTCCAAGCACGCTTCAATTCCCTCGGTCGCCGCTACCCAAGGTCACCCGTCAACTCCATTGCCTAGTACTAATAGGAGTACTACACCAGGATGAGCACATAATTGAGCCTGTTTGTTTGTGCCTAGTACTTGAGTTAATATATCAGGCAATGCACTGGTACGGAGGGATTATCCTTTTACTCTGCATATATAACTTGTTTGAAGTCTAACTAAGCAACATGTTTGACCAAATCCTTTCTTAAGAAATACAACATGAAAGATGTACCGCTTGAAAATTTATTGCATGATGCAGGTTATGATATTGTTTCGAATACAGGATTTTAAATTTCAGAAAATCCAAAAGTGACCGGAAATTCATGAAACTGAGCATGGTCACGTGATATGGCACAAATATTCCTACGTAATTTTTTTCTTCAATTTGAGACAATCTGCTTATGAGAAGTTGCACAAATGAAGAGCCAAGGTATTTTGGAACAAAGACCTGTCACGTTAAGGCGAACGTTTTCACTATTGAAACCGTGGGTGTTTACGTGCCGCCACGAGTCCCGCTTCTCATCGGCAGGTGCCATCCGAGAAAGCGTGTGAGTCGACGAGAGGCGTGCCAGCAGACCGCTACGTCGGCTGACCGGGAGCCGTGCGAGCAGACAGCTGCGCAGGCTCACCAGGAGGCAAGCCCTTTGACCAGGCTCCGCCGCCCACCTTCATCCCAACTGCTCCCACTTTTAATGTCGCCAGCGCCGTAGTTTAAAATCAACCCCGCACTACCTGGTATCGCTACAATCTTCTCTCTTCCTCTCCGATTCTCCTGTCATCTACCTCCAACCATGCTGACCTAACCGTACGCCATGCCGCATCACGATGGTCTGCCCTTAGTCTTCCAGTTTACTAAGGAAGACACCCAGCCGGAGTCTCAAGAACATAAGGCGCTTTGGGACGAGCTTGAACCGGCCTTGCGGGAAGACGCCGCGCCTGTCCCGACTCTTGTTCCGGCTCTCGTCGCCCCGACTGCGCCAGCGCCCATCCCCGTGGCATTGATGGGCTGCGAGCTGCACATTGTCGCCGAGCTTGATGCCACGGGGTTCCACGAGGTCCCCGTCGGCTTTCACATGCCCGTGCACCTACCAGCGCATGCGCCTGCGCGTGCACTGATGCACGTGCCCGTGCTAGTGCCCGTGCACCTGTCAGCGCATGCGCCTGCGCGTGCACTAACGTGCGCGCCCGTGCCGGTGCCCGTGCACACGAATGTGTCCGTTGCGCCGTTGCCAGCGCATGTCCCCGCGCGGGTGCCAGTGCCCCCCTCAGCGACATGGATGGCCGCCGTCGACCGCTTCCTTGCACCAACGCCAGTCGCCTCCTCCCGCCAGTTGACTCGCTCCTGGAGACCGAAGTCCAGAACATTGTGCCTTCCTTGAAGCTAGGGCCAACGTCTAGGAGTACGCCAACAACGGCGCAAGACGCCGTCTTCATCGTCGGTCAGTGATCCGACGACACACAGAGCATGGCAGAGGAGCCGCTTCCCACCGCAAGACGCCGCCGCCGCCTAATCTAAATTTGCCATGAAAAACGTTCGGATTGCCATGCTTAAAATCCAAATGTTTATCATTTTTGTTTATTTTAGATCGATCGTGGTATGAATGTAAAGTCGGAGTCAGACTGAATGAAACCTATGGTTTGATCGATTGAATGTTCTGCTAGAGCTATATCAAATTAAATGTAAAACTTCATCAAGCCACATGGATTCCTTCTCATCCAACGACCTAGACTGCTTCAATGTCGAGCGCTCAACACGTTTTGCGTGCAGTTAATTTCATGCCAAAAATAGTGCTAATCACATAATAACATGCAAATAATATCCTACTTAATATCCGCATGCACTTAATATAGTTCCAAATTAACGTGCATTGCACGTGCACATTGACTAGTACTACTAGTACGTGAAACTGGTGCCGTAACTTGTGAACGCGTCCAGATATGGTCAACAGCAACATCGCCCGCGAGTTCTTCGTGTTTGCCCGTGCGTCTAAACGTAGAAGGGGAGGAGAGAGAGAGAGAGCACATGGAACCCACCAGTAAGTGAAGGCGAATAGTACGTGCTAACGAGCTGGTCCCACTAATTTACTAAAAATAATATTACATGTTATCCATTAAATAGGTTGTGCTAATATAAAAACATTATATGAACAAAGGGGGTACAATAAACATTGTTGTTCTATGTATGTTGCCTATTGACGTGCGGCTTGAAGGCCCTGGTTGCATGTTCGATCCTCGTCCTTTTTGATTTTTAATTTAGATATGGGTCCAAATTTGTTTCATGACAGGTGGGCCCCTCGGTGTGTAGTTTGTAGCACTTTAATTTGTGCGTCGAAATTTGTTCCATTACAGGTGGACTATCGGTGTGTAGTTTTGTAGCTTATTTGTAATAATTAAAGAGAACAACAGAGTTTTTTGCAATAATACCATGGTGCGACGTTGAAGGCGAGAAAGGACGTGTGAGAGAGCAATGACCGAGCTAGAGGGAAATCAATTGGGTGAGGTGGGGGTTGCAACGGTGTTTGGAGTAGTTGTGGGCCGAATGCTACGAAAATATAATCTAAACCCACTGGAATAAATGCCTACACAAATTAATCCAAGGTTGGAGTCCCCCTCGCAATGTAAATAGCTCTGGCTTTGCGAGGGATGGAGAGGTAGCTTCAATGTGTGGAAGATATAGCCTGAGAAAGCGAGGTCAATCGAGACACATATAGATAGAGAGACAAAGTGAGTGTGGTCTGACATTCATTGAAAAGATATATATGATCTGGAGATATATTGTCTGATTGAGCTTTTGGGAAGGGTTAGGGATGTAAGATAGAGCTTGAGAGATGATCCAGTCACATACATGTCAATATATTTTGTGTGTGGGAGGAAGCAAGGTCAATCGATTACATATATAAAGGGAGAGAGATTGAGCGAGTGCGGGTCGTCGTGTGATCGAAAGAGTGAGACGGGTTGGAGAGAGTGACCTAGATAGACAATGTGCGTGAGAGAGTATACAATATGAATATGTCGAATTGGGCTCAAACATGGAGATATATCGTTTGTGTCCGAGAAAGAGCGAGGTCAATCAAGACATACAAAGAGAGAGAGAGAGAGAGAGAGAGAGAGAGAGAGAGGAGAGAGGGAGAGAGAGATTGAGCGAGCATGGTCTGCCATGAGGTCAAAAGAGTGGGGCGGCTTGGATGGACTGACCTACATAGAAAATCTGCATGAGAAAGTATAGTGTGTCGATCGAGGCCCGAACTGGGAGATATATCATTTGTGTGTGAAAGAAAACGAGGTTAATCGGGACTCAGATAAAGATAGCGAGATTGAGCAAGTGTGGCCTGCTGTGCGGAAGAAAGAGTGAGACAGTCTCGAGGGAGTGACCTAGATAGAGAAGGTGCGTGCGTGCGCACGAGAGGTTCGGGGGTAGATAGGCAATGCATGTATCTAGTGAGAGAGGGTGGGAGGGGGAGAGAGAGAGAGCTTGACATGGGGTGCAATGGTGGGTGTGTGAGGTAAATAAATTTGGTAACAGAGTGGAAAAGGGGGGTTGTGTAGTTGAGAGAGTTAGAGATTGAAACATGGAGAGAAAGAATGAACGTGTGTCGGAAACCGATGGCTTCCTAAGGTGGTTAGAAGAGGAAGATTGACCGATACAGGAAGTATGTAGCGTGTGTGCCGAGGGGGTGGGTGGGGCTAAAAACAAAATTTGAATGTAGATAGTACGAGACTTAATATCGATGTTTCAATTTGGTGTACATTGTAAGATTTGAACTGAGGACCATGCATATCGGTAATTATTTCAAATTCGTGCCATACTAGGTTTGGAAAAGTTGACATTGACTCGATTGTTGTGCTATTTTTTAGGTCATATGTTTGAATCCACCCAAAGTTTTCTCACTACCATGGTGTTCATCATATACATATGAATTTGTATTAAAAAAAAGTAGCGTGGATACCGTGAAATGCAAAATCCACGTTAGAATTGGAGATCGCTATGTGACACACACTCTAATTCAAATAACTAATTATGTGACACACACTCTAATCCACGTTAGCGTGGATACCGTTTCTATTTTTTTCAAATAACTCCTCATTAATTAATTTATAGTATCTCATTTCTAATGACTAATTATTTACAAGGAAAACACGGGCATGGTAATACATATAGATTCGTCTGCAAATGAAAGCAGATTTGTTTGCATTCTCAAATGTAGGCGCACCAGGCAGACTAGGGTCGTGTCATGGTGGTCGCGTGTGTCGTACGGACGCTAAGCACCTAGCCACCCACCTCCCGACCTCCCTTCCCCCGCCCCCCCCCCCAAAAAAAAGAACGATGACAAAATAAGTTCGCGCTTCCACGACCCAAGCAAAGTTCGAATCGCCCCTCGTCTCTTCTCTTTCCCACCTCTGTGCTAGACGACAATGACGAAGACGACGGTCGCGCTTCACCACCGCACTGGAGCTACCTCATCTATGCCCTCGTCCACCACACCGAGTGGTCCACCGACAACGTCGGCCGCCGCTACCGATGTGCCTCACAGACACCAACTTCCACCGCATCAGGTGCGCTTCACCGACGCGGTCTCCCACCTCACGGGGGCTACTTCACTGAGCACATCGTCGTACCTCCACCCCCGAGGCCGTTGGGCTTCACCAACGGTCTCGTCCACCGCATCGTAGCGCTCCGCTGCCACTCAAGATCTGCATCCGTGCACAGCTAGCCAACGCCAGCGCATCACCCTCAACGGCTCTGAAGTGACCCGCACTCTGGCTAGGCGAGCATGCCCAAACACCGGCCGGAACTAGGTATCCACACATCACTCCCTTGTGCACTGTTCCGACGATGCGTGGATATCCTTTCACCGCTCTCTTAGCTTAGACGCCTATGAACCTCTGACTTTAACTCTTATTTCTTCTGGAGATATCATCTGAAACAAGCAAAACCATTTTTTAGCGAAGCATGACGGCACTACGGGATTTGGTACACATCCCGCACACCCGTATAACCTTGTAAGTATCTGTCCTCCGGTACAACAGCTAGGTCGATTCCTCTTATTTGATCAACCATTCGCCATGTCAAAAATGCAGAGGGGGATGCAAGGAGCACAAGGCTTGCACATCCAAGCAAGTGGTAACATGGACTTGTACATGGAACATCCCAAGCGCAAGCAGAGCTGCAGTGAGCCTGTACAACGAGCTAGCGTAAGTCCCTGCATTTCATTTAATTCTTACTGGCCTGCGTGTATCATTTGTGTGCAGTGGAGGATCCACGAATTGAAGTTACCAGAGGCGAACATTCAACTTAAAAAATACGAAGTCCTTGCACTCCGGAAATCAACATAACTTGAGAAATGTGAAGCTACATGCACTTTGAAAACCAGCTAATGATCCAAAGTAGTTCAGATTATAAAACACTAAATGATGTGAGCACCAAAAAACACAAAATGCAACATGGTGTACAAGGACTACTAACATGGTCTCTACCTGCTTGAATTATTCGTTCTCTGGCTGAAAATATCGAAGTGTAATGGCACCTATAACCAGTGCGCAAATTGCATATCAATATATCTATCCTGCATAAGTATGCCAATAGTTTCAAACAACAGATTAGAAAAGTATTTATGCTACGCTGTCATGATATGGGGACTTTCTGGTAGATGGCCTCGACGTTTCCTCAAGCCATGAAAATGTACTATAATTTGCTTGTCATCAATGCCTGCAAATCTCTATGTCTCTCTCAACATAGCAGATCATCATTAGACACTAAATCCTTCAATGGGAGCTTGCAAAATGCTTGCATTAGATCCCTCATTAGACACTATATGTTCATCACTAGGAGCATGTAAAATGTTTGCATCAAATCCTTCATTAGCAGTCTGTTCATTAGGCACTTCAGGCTCAAGAACAACATGAGCTTGTATGTTTGCACCGGAAACTTGATTAGATACATCAGATTCAGTCAGTTCAGTATTGATTGGGGGAGTTATAAAATAAGCAGTAATTGGTTTCATTTTCTCATAGATTCCCTACATACAAGCAGTTTTACAACACCGTCAGGTTTAACTATTGGCCAGGAATTGAACAGTTGAATTAGATATAATCAGGGATGTGATGTACCTGCTCGTTGCGCATGCTGCTCTTGCAAGCTGGAACTGTCCATTTGCGCAACCTCGATGCCATGCCCGTGCTGCTGCCACCGCCTCCCACGCAGGCTACACCCAGGGTTGCATCTTCATCTTCTTGTCCTTCCATTCGCTTGAGGCCCGGCGACCGCCCTCCAACGAGGGCGCGAGGAAGTGCTGTGTCGGTCTGTCCAGCGGTGGCTAGGTTAGGAGTGAACCAGACTGGAGGCTGGAGCGAACGAATTGAGATTTTTCCTGCTGTCGATCGATATGGGAGGCGCTCGTTTGGGCCGCGAGCCTGCTATAGGGCCTGCCTTGCACTTACGTTATTGGCCCATCCAAATTGAAACGTTTTTCTTCATTTTTTGCATTGCCTGCTCGTGCGTTGGGATGAATAAAACTAGCCTGGGCCAACCTAGACGACTCAAACTAGGTGCACACTTTCCAGCCACCCGAGGCGGCCGCCCATACCAGCCCCTACGGTGGCGTCGCCCCTTTTTGCATGTATGATTGGGGTAGTGAAAAATATTCCAGTGGCGCTTTTGATTACCCACGGAATGGTTGAATTGCTTGTTTCTATGAACTGAGTTCGCCAATAATGTGAAGGATGCCAGTCTTTTCATCCTATTGTAGATTGCTTAGATCTCGATATGCCAAATGTAATCGCATGAAATATATAGTAAAGGCTATTGTGATGTGTGTGGCTACAACAAGTCTGAGTACCCATCCTCGTATAACATATCAAGGACACACCATCTTACCAGATTAACCATTCAACTTACCAATGCAGTGTGGGAAGAAAGAAGTATTGGGACTGCGTATCCAAGCAATTGATTCCATGGACTCCTTCTTAGAACCTTGTAAGCGAAAAAGAAGTTGTAGTGGGTCTGTACAAAGAGCTAGCGTTAGTTCAGTTATCTGCTTCTCGGAATTTTATTTAGCCACTTATTACAAAATTGTTCAATTATGTTGCTTGGCTTAATTTAGTTTGCTACTGATTACGTAATGCCATAACCTGTTAATCCTATTATAGACTGCGCCTATCTATGTGTTCAATACTTACTGTTAAGAATTACCTGTTTGCCTAATCTTAAATAGCTACTTAAGCACGTAGGTAGCTGGTCATATGTACTTCTAGGGTGCAGCAGAATTCACATGCAATTTACGTTCTGATCCCTGTTTGTTTAAATGGTTTGTTGTTATCACTTGTAGCACTAGTAATGTTTGCATGTTCATAGATAGACAACTATTAGGTTTATATGAGGGACACCGTCTTTTTAACTTATATATGGGTTGGAATCATTATGCTTACATCAAAGAAATTTACAGATGTCTGTGTTGCTGGTAAACGGTACCGACTTGTTACTTTAATACGTTGCCAAGACCTTGTTAGTTTTACTAGTTCATGTCTAATTAAATACGTTGCCAAAACTAGCTAGTTTTACTAGTTTGATGTTAGTTTCTTATGGCTCTTGCAACACTTTATTTATGATTGCTATCATTCATGTTTGCAGGATCCAACTGAAACTCCATTGGCACAATAGGTATGTTTTCAGAAACTTCCTTGTTTACCTGGTTTGCTGATGTAACTTGTTGCTGTAATTATCTTACCAACTTCAAGTTTTCAGGATCCAATTGGAAGTCCAACTGCACAGCAGGTACATTTTCAAAAATATATTTTTATAACAGGTTTGCTGCTGTAACTTGTTGCTCTAATCAAGTTACTGGCTACTCAACTCTTCAGGATCCAAGAGAAACTCCAATGCCACAACAGGTTCCTTTTGCAAAACGTGTTTGTTTAACTGCTTTGCTGCTGCAACTGGTTGCTCTAATCACGTTACTGGCTACTCAACTTTTCAGGATCCAAGAGAAACTCCAACGCCACAACAAGTACCTTTTGCAAAACTTGTTTGTTTGACTGCTTTGCTGCTCCAGCAACCGGTTACAATGATGTTAATAACTACTTTTCAGCATCCAATTGAAACTCTTTAATTCCTTGTTTGTTTAACTGGTTTGCTATTATAACTCCCAGTTGAGATGTTTTGCGAACTTCAACTTTTCGAATTGAATTGGAACTTTAATGGAAAAACAGGTTAGCCCAAGATCAAAGAGCGAGGTCCCCATGGACATTGTATCATCCCACAGCAGTGGCACCGGCCTAATCGTGCATCATGAATTGCCAACGGCTGATGCTCAAGAGGCTAAACTATTGGTAGAAAGAGATTCTGCTTCTGCACTTAGAGATGAAGTTGACATGTTGAGGAAGCAAACAGCACAATCACAAGCAGTACCCAAGATAACCATTAAATATTTGGTGGATTTCAAAACGAAGCAAGCTGAGACTGGCCGCATTGTTAAGGTCCTCAAGGAAAAAAGGAAATTAAATTCCCACTTGGTAAATCATAGGTGAAATGTTCTTTCCATCGTTGAATAACCTTTCTATTGTTTGTTCATGTAATCGATCAAACCATTTGTTTTAGAGATCATGTAATAATTATTTTTTGTTTTTTGGTTTGTAAACTTTTTTGAGCACAAGTCGGTATTAATTGATAAGACTCGGAGACATCTCGTTTTTATTGTGGTGCCAGACCTACAAATGTGCCAATCAGGCTGAATGTGCATTCAACAATAATAGTAGTATAGATGGACCTTATGTGGCACGCATCGGAAAGGGCCCAGATGTTGTACTAGCTTTGCTAAAAAAAGGATGCTCTTCTAGCTAAAAAAAGTACAGCGGCCTGGCTTATGTATGTTAGTTGATATTATTGATCCATATACTCTATAAGTGTTTATATGTCTATTTGTACATTATTGGTTGATTGACTCGGTATTTGAATCTTGATACATCACCAGTGTGCTTATCTAAATGGGAATACACATTATGCTGCGTGTGACACTTGAGTTGGACATAAAGTGGTTTCAAATATTCGAATTCACCTTAAACTGGATTCTAGCTTCTGAATTCAAGTATAGACATTTGTAAATCATATTCATATATGACAGTGGAATACATCTTTGTCGTGCTTTTCAAGATATATAAAAAGACATAGAATGATTTATAAAGATTCGTATAGGAATACAAAATGGATTCGAATTTAGTTGCCAGGGTAAACATGGATGCTTATTGTCCCCAAATTCTAAAGAAGCGGCAAAATGTCCACTGCCACGTCGGCTGCCTGAAGCCAAGTGTTTGGGAGATGGAAATTACTCTCTACTCCTTACACGGACAATCCATCGGCCCAATTCCCACTGCTCTCAATAGGGGTAGGTTAGTAACTTCAATTAGACATGACACGACCGCCTCTAGGCCCATTTCGACATGGTGGGCGCCAAACATGGGTGGCAAAACACATTTGATTCAAGCTCGTCCGAAAGACCTCTCTCTCTCCCTCCATTTCCCCATTCATACACGGTGGGCGGAAAAACAAACTCGACTCGGCCGAAATCAATATAGGCAAATATGTTCAATAGGGGCAGGTTTGTAACTTCACTTAGACGTGACACAACCTCCCTACCTGTCATCCATGTTCATACACCGTAGGGGCCAACCATGGGCGCCAAACCACCCTCTCCTTGCCCGGAATCGCTCTGGGCAAATATTGGCGAGTTGCGAGATTACCGTCCTATCAACCGACGAGACGTCCAAAATTTAAACTGGGGCTAATTTCGTAACTTACCCATATTTTAGACAGGCGCGTCCCAAAAACATGGTTCCCTGTACCTCTCCATCCATTTTCCCATTCATACACCGTCCGCGCTAGAACACCACCCCCACACCAGCCTCATCCGTCTGCCACCCCATGCATCACCGTCGTCCTCCACCCCATCCATCGCCACCATCCTCCACCATGCCGGAGCGCCTACCAAGACCGCGTCGTCCAATGCTAGAGATGGACGTTTCTCATCCATGGCGACGGACCAAGAGCCTTGCATCACGTCCTCTCGCTTCATCGGCCCTGTCGTCCTCTTTGCCGGGGCCGCTCACATGACCTTCTCTTCCACCGCAACGGGACTTATCCCCCGATGCACCCCCTACTGTTGTAGATATTCTTCAATGCCACCGACAGCCATCGCACCCCCGATGCCTACACGGCGCCGCAAGAGAGGTGGTACTTCATATCTCCTCAACTTTTTGATCTCAACCAGAAAATAGATCGTAAATTGGTTACTGTACTTTCTTTTCAGCTCTTACAATTTAGTTCTTAGCTCGAAGCAAACAATGGATGCTAAATAGCATTTCTCTGGTTTGCAGCTTTAAATCTGCCATGGCACAGTCATAATAGGGTTTAATTGATCATGCTTAGGGTTTAATTGATCATGTTGGTTTCGTGGTGGTTTCTTTAATAGAAATTGGAGGGGAAGCCCTCTTTTGCTAAAAAAATGCTTAGGGTTTCCCCCTTTTATGATCACTATACGATCAGCATGTGTGCTTCGTGTCATAATAGCACTGCTCCACCCATCAAGCTAAACAAGCTTAGGTGTTCAAATACGAATCTAATATTATTAAAACAGAGTCATTTAATTGGTCAGCTAAATGTTCCTAATTTACTTTCGAAAATGCATGTTCGCCACTCGGGTGTGTATCTCTACAGGGTGCCCACGGTGGGTCGCGGCCCACCCTGGGATTTTGGGTCGGCCCAGGCCCCGATTCACCTCTGTTCTGCTGCGCGCTTCCGATCTCTACTCGCCCCCAGCCGCCTGCCTTGCCGGTGACTTGCCGTCCCCGGACGGCATGACTCTAGGAGGAGACGCCGGACTAACAGGAGGTCAGGAGCTGCTCGCCCAACAGTGTCACCGCTGCCCGGGCACGCCGCCGTTCCTACCTTCCCAGTCCGTTCAGGGCTTAGCCGTGCAGCACCCACTAAGCCAACCGATTTATCCTGAGATACGTCCTCAACACTCAACAGCCACTCCTCATCACCCATTTTCTAATTGATTCATTACTCATTAGGAGGGATTTTCATTAGGGTTTGTTGTGTGCCGAGTGCTACCTACACTTATTGGTTCACATGTATTTCAGTAATCTTTAGTACCTGTAAAGTTCACACGGTTTCAAAATTCTGGCCCTAGGAACAGACATTAATCATTTTGGATTGTTGGTCATAGTGACATTGACCCAGATTACTACTGTAGGCCAGGTTTGTTGACAATTTTACTTGTCTTTCTTACTCATTCGATATGATATCCAATTATTCACATCGATTAGTTGCAAACAATAAGTGCTAAGCAAACTTCTTGATTCAGATTTTGGACGGTCTCTTACTGCAGTTACAATTCTACATACTTGTCCTAGTAAGCTCACAAGTAAATGATTGATTCACTACATCTATGCTTGCCTTGTCATATTTGTTGTCAATATTCTTTTAGGGTGGACCACCCTGTTTCAAAATACTGGAACCGCAGACATGAGTGAATAGTATTTCCCAGTGTGATCTCTTCCATCATGTGTGGGCAACGGACTCTGCATTGTATAGAAAGAAAGTGTCATTTCTAGCTTTTACATAGACTACGATCTTTTACATGGAATACAATCTGCCTACTTGCTTTGTGTCGCACTACCAGCACTCCACCCTTGAAGGTAAACATTATGCCACTCATAATTCCTTAGTTTATTTGTTCAAATACGAATTCGATATGATTCTAATGTTCCTACTTCAGTTTTGAAATGTGTGTCTGCCTGTTATAGAGACATAAGAGGTTTGTGTTTCCGTGTGTGGTCGGGTCAGCACGGTTGGGGGGTTTATAGGGAGACACTCTTCGAGTTGAATCCGCAATGCATTCCATAGATAATCTGACTACTTTTTATGTTTTCATGAGTCTCAGATTCTAAACAGCATCATAATGATTATGAGCTTGCACGCATGAAAAGAATAAAGCAGAACAATGCCATGGCTGTCAAACTTGGCATTAATGGACTGAAATCAAGTATGGATGCAATGCAATGCAAACGCTCTCCACCTACGGATTCATGCTCAGAATATGATCCTAACAGTGATTCTGAGCTAGAGGGAGACCTAAGTCAATGTAGCTCCCTAGTGGAGGAGTCAGGGGCAGATGCCCTATCTTATTCACCCATCAAGGTGCTTGCTCTAACTCTCCAAGGTTATATTGGTCGCACATATCTTGCAACTGATGCTTTGCATTGCTTCTACTTTGTTGCACTGCCATTAGCTTAGTTTACACATCATGTATGTGAATACGCCCTGCCTATCCATTTTCAGTACATATTCCGTCTATCATCATACCATATTTATCCATTCAAATGTTGTTCTTATGTATCAGACATTCAAAAGGAAGAGGGTGATTGCTGATGGCGGAGGAGCACGAACAAAGTATTTGGAAAAGGTAGTGACACCTGATAAATCAAATAGCCCATTAGGTGTAGTTGCTATATCACCTGACCCAAAAAAACATGGCCCCGACTCTAGCAGACTCTAGCCCAACTACACTGGTCATTTCTGATGCCCCAACTCAGCAGACCCCAACTGCAACAAACAATATGATGATGCCAGTTGACATAGCATCAGCTCTACGACGCAAAACCCCCATTCCAGCAAGGAGTACACCAAATTCAGTTGCCAAATCCCTTTTCGAACCAGAGAGAGCCCCAATTGCAGCAAATAGAACCCCTGTTCCATTTCTTCCCAGTTTAGAAGACGAAGCTTATATTGTTGTTAGGAACTTTGTGCGCATCTTTCCTTCATGGAAAGATTATACCGTAGACACAGAACAATTTCCAGTCTTCCTCCGCAACTTACGCGTAAGTAATGTACTAATGTTATTCATGGTAATTACTGCATATGTTTCTGCTGACAGAAGACACAAGATTTCATTCTTTTAAATAGGCAAGGACCAAACTGGATTGTCAAGACGAGCAAGGGTTGGTTGTGCTTTTCAAGCACTCATTGATGAAGTATCGTTCCTACCTGAGGCAAGCGCACTTCGATGGCAAGCCTCTAAAGAAAATTTCTGTAAAGTATCCGGTGCTACATTTATCAGACAGTGACTGGAATAATCTTGTTACACATTAGTCTCGTCTGCAGCGTAAGGTACTGTCTATGATATCACATCACAATTTGAAGTACATTTCTGCATTTGCCTTAACGTCTCACTTGTACGAAAACTGTTAGCAGAAGAACATTCATTCTCAAGGGACCACAGAATCTAGCAACTATACTGCACACTACATTGCTCTTGTGAGTACCTCTTGCCCTATATGACCATACTTACTTTCATAGCTGTTTGATTATGTAGCATCACTACAAATGTTAGCCTCGTTATCATCCATTTGGTGGACATTATAAGATCCGTATGGACTCTTAAATAAATTTAGAATCAACCCAATGCTTTTGAAGAGGTTTAGCTCTGCAGTCCTCTTGTAAGGACTGAACGTCTTCTATCACTGTACTTACATTAACAGCTACTCCCTCCATCCCATAATATAAGAACGTTTTGTATAGTACACTAGTGTTCGAAACACTCTTGTATTATGGGAAGAGGGATTGGTTCATTGTGTAGCATTCTGCATCTTATCTCCCTCGCCCACCATTTACTAAAAAATATCAGATCTATATTTAATCTTACCAAAAAGTTGAATACACAGACAATGCCAGTGCAGAAGTGTAGCCCATTGCTCTTGTCAGTACATTTTGTCCTGTACTGCTTGTACTTCCAGGGATTGGTAGTTGATTATGTAGCATCAATCTGCATCTTATCTGCATTATCCTCTATCCCTTCCAGTATTATCATATCTATAATTACTCTCTACAAAATGTGGAGTACATGCAATGCTTATGAAGAAGATTCTGTGTTGAAATTCTTGAGTTGTCCTTCCCTTGGCATGGAGAAGGGCATTATAAAGCCGGTGTTAACTGTTAATGTAAGTCAGTCCTTCTAAAGCCTTTATCCTCAATTGCTGTTTAATTTGCTCATACTCCCTATCGTTAGCTGCTGTTTAGTTTGTTGTTTCTATCAAAATGCATGTTCACAACAACCGTAAGTTCCAAGTTTTACTTGTAAAACCAAATTCCTTATTCATACCATGCACATTACTCAATACTCCCTATATGTATGCTTGTTTTTCTGGATCTATAATCCAGTGTGTGGTGCAGCAGCCCACGTTTGCACCTTGTCATCTCCTATTTTATCTTACTGATGTGGGTGATGATATGAACAACATGCCAAGCACATTAACCAAAATAGATACAATGATTGTCTTTGCCCTTCATCTATGCTTGCTATGTTGACATGGTAATCCAGTAGTGTGGTGAAGCTCCCCGCATTATGAACAATGCCAAATTATGCTATTGATATTTTGAAGTTACTCTTTATTTTATGATTTGAAATTGGATGGAATTGACAGCACAATTATCATCTTTGTTTATACACGTGCAAAACCTATCATCTCTCTACTTGTTTCAGGGTGATATGCCTGATGGCATGCACAGGTCTACTGAAGGCTGTGAGACAAACCCAACATAGATTACAGCAAAGAAGGCAAAACATCTTGAAGATAGCGGGGCAACCCCAAAGTCTTGTCTTGATGCAGTGTTCAAGTTACTTGAGACTAGCAGTCAGACAAGCTCACAGAATTCGCTGTCTTAATCAGTTCAACTTCTTCAGTCCCAAGTTCTAGCAGAAAGGCATTTTGCAACTCAACTTCGACTTGAAGTCCTATCTCTAAGAAAGATTGCGGAGAACAGCAATGAGAAACTCATTGCTAAACAGCTACATCTGGAAGCTATGACCGACATGATAGGCCGGTCTCACAGCCTTGCTCAGCAGCTAGTGCAACAGTTCCCGCACAAGACTAACCTTTCTTGAACTGTCTTGGAAGTAGTCTTGGTTCAGTATTATTTTTTTACGCTGCAATGGTGCCCAGTTTTTGTAATCTGCTTCTTCATTGCGCTTTATGATCACTGGTGGCGAACTTCGGTGCCCAGTGGATGTAATATACCATAAATCCTTTATTGTATAGTGTAGGTTTATTCTAAGTTACTATGCTGTAATTTCTTTATTGTATAGAGTAGGTTTGTTCTTAATGCCTACTAGTTACTGCCATCATTCGCTATCTGAAAAAATTTGATGTAGTCGATCGGGCCGAAGCATTCGCCTCTAACGGGCCTGGTTTTTAGCGGGCCACAATTGGGCTGGCCTGCAACTTTCTTGGGCCCGAATGACCATCGGGGCCTTCACACTCTGCGCCAGGCCCACAACTTACTCCGGCCAATATTTGGCCCAAATTTTAGTTGGGCCTTTTGTAGACCCAACGCTTAGTTTGGCCCATGTAGCTTTGGGCCATTAACAGGCTGAATATTCTGCTGGCCTGTTACAGCCCAAAAGAAACCATGGGCCTTTAGCAGGCCGAAATGCATGTTGGGCCTCAATTTTCACTAGTCGTCGACGGGCCTTCAGCAGGCTGAAATGTAGACCGGGCCTTTTTTGGCCCAGTTATGTGACGGAACGTTACCAGGCCGAAACATATCTCGGGCCTTAGTTGGCCCACTGATATCATGGGACTTTAAGAGGCCGAAAGCTTAGTACATGCATCAACGGGCCAAATTATACGTCAGGCCTTTAACAGGCCCAAAGTCATGTTGGGCTGAACTGTTGCCACCTTTATCACGGGCCGTTAGTGGGCCGGATGTCGCGTCGGACCATATATGGCCCATGGGCAGCACGGGCCATTCCCAGGCCGAAAGACACACCGGGTTGAAATGTGCCCATGTCTACATCGGGCCTCTAACAGGCCAAAAGTCACTGGGCCGTAATTGGGCCCAAATATTCGGCGAACAATTATGGGCTAGATTTGGCTTCGGCCGTAAATGGGCCATATTTAAAAAGGCCGTTATTGGGCTGGCCCACTAGTACCTGAGTAAGTACTACGGCCTTTGACTGGGCCGGCCATTTTAACCTATATGGGCCTCTATTGGGCCCTACCACATGTTGACGTATCATAGGCATGTCTCCTCCAATGGACGGACGACATCTGGCCCACGGAGGAGCAGACACATGTTTCCTCCAGCCAATGATGATTTTACACGTGGAAAATGCCCATTGGTCTGGGCTGTTAACGGGTTATCGGATCCAAACTGGAACCCGATAGCTTAATGGCGACCCGTTACGGTGGATGCCACGTGTCGGCACCCTTGACGAAAGCACTTCTATGACGCGTGATTTATCGTCGTGGAACTGGACACTTCCGTGATGATAAATTTGGTAATGTCATGGAACACTTCTACGACAGCACATGTATGACTATCTTGATTCTGTCATAAAATCGTCATGGATGTACATGCATGACAAAAAATGTGACCTATTGTGACAAACACGTATCATCACGGAAGTGTATTTTTTTTGTAGTGTTACCTTAGGGATCAAAACTACAAAGGTGTCATTTATGCACTCCACATTTTCCTCTCCCCTGACAATCCTCAAAACAGCCTTAGTTACCTCTTCCCCACATACATCCCAATGCCGCTGATAAAAGTGCGCTGGAAATCCAACGGGCCCTGGAGATTTTGTAGGAAACATTTGAAATAGAGATGTCTTGACTTCCTCTTCTTTATAATCCGCACACAAAGCTGCATTCATCTTAGGAGTAACCTTGCGAGGGACATGTTCAAGCACCGCCTCCATGTTAGTCACCCCCTCGGAGGTATATAAGGTCTTGTAAAAATCCGTGACCATCACCTTCAGTTCTGCATGGTCATCTCTAACAATCCCTAAGGAATTCATTAAAGCCTTTATCATGTTCTTTTTCCTCCTCATACTAGCCCTCATGTGAAAAAACTTTGTATTTTTGTTGCCTGCCTTCAGCCAATCAATTCTTGATCATTGGCGCCACAGAAGCTCCTCCCTATGATACAACTCCACCAACCTCTCATTCAGTTTCATCTCTACATGGCTAGGAGCAGAGCGAGTTGGGTCATTCCTTAACTCTTCTAATTCCCTTTTCAAACTTTTCATCTCTCTACGAACTGATCCAAATGTCCTTTTATCCCAATGACTCAAATTATTCGACAAGGCAAACAATTTTGGCTTTATTTCAGCAGCTCTCGAACAGGGTTGAGAGGTTGACCATGATGTTGCAATTGTTTCTTTGAAGTTATCATGAGTCTCCCAAGCAACCTCATAGCGAAATACTGAGTTCGGGATTCTGTGTGTAACCTCGGCTCTATTCAGTTCCAGATGGATTGGGCCATGATCCAAGGAAGCCGTTGTACGGTGTGATAAGCTCGCTAGAGGAAACATAGAGCACCAAGAGGGCGATGATACGTCTCCAACGTACCTATAATTTTTTATTGTTCCATGCTGTTTTATTATCAATATTGGATGTTTTATAATCATTTTATATCATTTTTTGGTACTAACCTATTGACATAGTGCCAAGTGCCAGTTGCTGTTTTTTCCATGTTTTTTACATCGCAGGAAATCAATATCAGATGAAGTCCAAATGCCACGAAACTCCACGATGATTTTTTATGGGCCAGAAGGAAGGCAATGGGCCCTGGTTGCACCTAGGGGGTGCCCCAAGGGGGCACAACCCACCAGGGCGCGCCAAGACAAACCGGGCACTACGGTGAGACGTGAGAACACCCGATCCCATTCCGGAGGCCCAGACCGGCCCTGGTGGGTTGTGCCCACCTCGGGTGCCCCCGGACTGCCTCTTTGCTCTATAAATACCCCAAAAATACCAGAACCCTATAAGCATCGACGAAATATTCATCCAGCCGCCGCAGAGTCCAGAACCACCAGATCCAATCTAGACACCATCTCGGATGGGGTTCACCACCTCCATTGGTGCCTCTCCGATGATGCGTGAGTAGTTCTTTGTAGACCTTCGGGTCCATAGTTAGTAGCTAGATGGCTTTCTCTCTCTGTCTCTCTCGCTGAATTCTCAATAAAATGGTCTCTTGGAGATCCATATGATGTAACTCTTTTTGCGGTTTGTTTGTTGGGATCTGATGAACTTAGAGTTTATGATCAGTCATATCTTTTTATGTCCATGAAAGTTATTTGAGTTTCTTTGATCTCTTATATGCATGATCTCTTATAGCCTCGTATTTCTTCTCCGATATTTGTTTTTTTTGGCCAATTTGATCTATTTATCTTGCAATGGGAAGAGGTGCCCAGTAGTGGGTTCGATTTTACGGTGCTTGATCCCAGTGACAGAAAGGGAACCGACAGGTATGTAACATTGCTACTAATGATAAAAAGACGAGATCTATATCTACCGCCATATAGATAAACGGATATTTTCTACATCATGTCATCGTTTCTTGATGCATTACTCCGTTTTTCCATGAACTTAATAAACTAGATGCATGCTGGATATCGGTCAATGTGTGGAGTAATAGTAGTACATGCAGGGAGGAGTCAGTCTACTAATCTTGGACATGATGCCTATGTAATGATCATTGCCTGGATATCATCATAATTATTTGAGGTTCTATCAATTGCCCAACAGTAATTTGTTTACCCACCGTGTGCTATTTTTCTCGAGAGAAGCCACTAGTGAAACCTACGGCCCCCGGGTCTTCTTTCTCATATATTTGCTTGCGATCTATTTTTCTTTGAATTCTTATTCAGATCTATTAAACCAAAAATACAAAAATACTTTGCTGCATTTTATTTTATTTGCGATCTATTATTTCAATCTATTACAACTTCCTCCCGTCCACACACCGTTTCCGGCGCCGTACCCCGAAAGGGATTGACAACCCCTTTAACACGTCGGGTTGCGAGGTGTTGTTATTTGTGTGTAGGGGATGTTTACGTTGTGTTGCTTGGTTCTCCTACTGGCTCGATAACCTTGGCTTCATATCTGAGGGAAATACCGACCGCCGCTGTGCTGCATCATCCCTTCCTCTTTGGGGAAATACCAACGTAGCTTCAAGCGACATCAAAAGGAATTTCTGGCGACGTTTTCGGGGAGGATCTTCAACATAACCAGGTTCCTAATCACAAATCTGATCTCCTCGCAATTTACATTATTTTCCACTTTCCTCTCGGTTTCCTCTCCCCCACTTCACAAAAATTTGTCGTTTTTATTCGCCTCTCTTTTTCTGTTCGCCGTTTTCTTGCCGGATCTGTTTTTGTGTGCGAGATCTTGTTTGCCGTTATGGATAATTCCTCCTCTATTGCTTGCACTCTTGAGAATGATGTTCTCAACTTTAAACAAAGAGGAGGAGAAAGTTTAAAAGATGCTTGGTATAGACTTTGCAATGCTCATAATAGATCTATCCGTAAGCAATCTACCATTGTGTTTCTGCATTGTTTTTATGTTGGAATCACCACTTGGTATAGATTCGTCCTTGATATGATTACCGGTGGAAATTTCTTAATGTGTCCTCCTTTTGATGCTCTTAATGCTATGGGAAATTTAGTGGGCTCACCACCTCTTATGGTTAATGAAACACTTTTGACTCTTGAGCATGTTATGGAAAGACTAGATGCTATTGAAAAGAAAATGCTCACCAAAGATCATATGGAAATTATACATAAAAAGATGCATAATTTTGCCACTAATCTTGGGACAAAAGCGAGCGATATTTTTAAGTTGTTAAAAGAGAGGGGTACTTTAATCCATGAAAGAATAGAAGAAAGTCCGTCTCGGATCGATAAATTGGAAGAAATCTTTATTTATTTAAGCACGGCTTTTACTACCACTAAAATTATTGAGGAAACCCCCGTAAAGAGTAGGAGATCCAGAAATAAGGGTGCAACTTCTAGTGATAGCAATAAAGGAGATCTTATGATAATTAGTATCCACCCTGATTTGCTTGAAGTGATAAGAGATCCTTTTTGCAAAAATGAAATCTTTGAATTTATTCCTAGGAGTGTTGTTATTGAAAATCTTTATGCTAAATAATTGAGGGATTCTAAGTGTTTGATTGAAGAATTTGACAAAGATGACAAAACTTAGATCCTTGCTTTATGCCTAGCTAAGGGCGTAAAACTATAGCGCTTGTTGGGAGGCAACCCAATGAATAAAATTTAATTTTGATTTTTGCTTTCTATTGTCGTGTGTTTACACAATTATGCTACTGTTATGATTATTTTTGTGTGTTTTAATTAGCGTTTGTGCCAAGTAGAACCAATAGGATCTTCTTGGGTGATAGTTGTTTGATCTTGCTGAAAAAGACGGAAACTTTGTGCTCACGAAAATAATTGTTAAAATTCACCAGAACGTGAGAAAATGCTAATTCTTTTTGTACAAGATCAATATACAAATTATCTAGGTTGTACTAGTTTTTCAGAATTTTTGGAGTTCCAGAAGTATTCGAACAAATCAGATTTCTACACACTGTTCTGTTTTGACAGATTCTGTTTTCTTTGTGTTGTGTGCTTAGTTTGATGGCTCTATGCTTTTCTTTGATGATTTTTTGCCATAGAAAAGTTGGAATACAGTAGATATAATACAAAAACAAAATATGAATTGGTTTGATACAAACTTATAGTAGTGGTTTATTTTTCTTACACTAACGGATCTCATGAATTTTTTGTTGAGTTTTGTGTGATTGAAGTTTTCAAGTTTTGGATGATGGAAGGACGTAAGAGCCTAAACTTGGGGATGCCCCGGCATCCAAGGCTATTATCCAAAAATGAGCAACCAACTAAGCTTGGGGATGCCCCCGAGTGGCATCCCTGCTTTCTTCCAACAACTATCGGTATTTTACTCGAGGCTATATTTTTATTCGTCACATGATATGTGTTTAGCTTGGAGCGTCTTGTATGATATGTGTCTTTGCTTGTTTTATTTTTTGTTTTAAGTCATCAATCCTTGCTGGACACACCTATTTGAGAAAGCCAAAATTATATCATGACTTGTTAGAATTGCGCTCTATGCTTCACTTAAATCTTTTATCAGCCAGGACTTGCTCTAGTGCTTCACTTATATCTTTTTTAGCACGGTGTGCTTTGTTATTTTTGAAGAAATGCTCTCTAGCTTCACTTAGATTTATTCGAGAGTTAGTAAATTTTGAAGAAATTCTCTCTTGCTTCACTTAAATTATTTTGAGAGAAAGAAAATTTGTTATGCTCATGATCTTCACTTATATTTGTTTGAGCTTATGAAAAGCATCACATGAAAATTAGTCCCAAAGTGATAGATATCCAAGAAGGATAAAGTAAAAAATGTCATGAAGATCATTGGACAAAATAAACTTGATTCTTAGTAATAGTTTTGAGATATGATGATGTGATATGCGAGTTTTGTTGATGAGTAATTGTTCTCTAGTAGAAATATTGGTGTTAAGGTTTGTGATTCCCTATGCATGCACAAAAGTCAATAATCATGCAATGAAAATTATATCCTACTTATGGTGCATTATTCGGTGTTAATTATGCTTAATGCTTGCTTATGAGATTATTCGTTTCTTGGTTGGTCACTTCCCAATCTTTTGCTAGCCTTCATTTTGCACTAAGTATGACCTCTACTTGTGCATCCAAAATCCTTTAAACCAATTTTGCCACATGAGTCCACTATATCTACCTATATGCGGTATTATTTTGCCGTTCTAAGCAAATTTTCATGTGCCATCTCTAATTTTCAAAATAAACTTCTCTTTTGTGTGTTTGTTTCGCTCGCGGAACGATAACGGGTCGCTAATATTTTCCATGATGGATGTGTTATTCTCACGATGAGTGTTTATTCACTTGTCATTGCACGAGAGTAAGGCAAAGGTCTTAGGGATGCCCAGTCCCAAAATGCAAAAATGAATTTACTTATGTTGTCAAATAATAAATTCCTTGGAAAGTGTTGGTATGGAGGGCACCCGTGGATACGGTTAGCCATGGAAAGTGAAAGAATGGTGGAAAAAGGAATAAACTTTATTTCTGTTTGGGAACCGCCTATGGCATATCTAGCATGGAAAGTGTTGGCAACTCTAAGTCGTTTTCGTTGGTGGGATGGATACACCTCCCAAAATGTTTTTATCTCTAATATTTTTCACTTTGAGCTCTGGCACATCTACAAATCCTTACTTCCCTCTACGAAGGGCCTTTCTTTTACTTTATGCAATTTTTATTTTGAAATTTGAGTCTCCATCTTCTCTCATAAAAAGCACCAACTAGGAGGCAATATGATCGTGCTTAAGTATTGGGTGTAGTTAATATTCGAGTGTGTTTCGTGAATGGATCAATGTTTGAGCATGATGGGCTAGGGATAACTTATTTTAGCGTTGATATTTTAAAAGACATGGTTCCTTGTTGATATGCTTGAGTATCTAAATTATTATATCAAAAATAGACTATTGCTTGGAATCACATAAAACTCCAAATGTCCATGCTATAAAGAAAAGAATATGCTTTGACATGATGTACAACACTCCACATCAAAAATTCTGTTTTTATCACTTACCTACTCAAGGACGAGTAGGAGTTAAGCTTGGGGATGCTGATACGTCTCCAACGTATCTATATTTTTTTATTGTTCCATGCTTTTTTATTATCAATCTTGGATATTTTATAATCATTTATAGTTATTTTATATCATTTTTCGCACAAACCTATTGACATAGTGCCAAGTGCCAGTTGCTGTTTTTTCCATGTTTTTTACATCGCAGGAAATCAATATTAGATGAAGTCCAAATGCCACAAAACTCCATGATGATTTTTTATGGGCCAGAAGGAAGGCAATGGGCCCTGGTTGCACCTAGGGGGTGCCCCGAGGGGGCACAACCCACCAAAGCGCGCCAGGAGGCCCAGGCGCGCCCTGGTGGGTTGTGCCCACCTCGGGTGCCCCCGGACCGCCTCTTTGCTCTATAAATACCCCAAAAATACCAGAACCCTAGAAGCATCGATGAAATATTCATCCAGCCGCTGCAGACTCCAGAACCACCAGATCCAATCTAGACACCATCTCGGATGGGGTTCACCACCTCCATTGGTGCTTCTCCGATGATGCGTGAGTAGTTCTTTGTAGACCTTCGGGTCCCTAGTTAGTAGCTAGATGGCTTTCTTTCTCTCGCTGAATTCTCAATACAATGGTCTCTTGGAGATCCATATGATGTAACTTTTTTTTGTGGTGCGTTTGTTGGGATCTGATGAACTTAGAGTTTATGATCAGTCATATCTTTTTATATCCATGAAAGTTACTTGAGTTTCTTTGATCTCTTATATGCATGATCTTTTATAGCCTCGTATTTCTTCTCTGATATTTGGGTTTTGTTTGGCCAACTTGATCTATTTATCTTGCAATGGGAAGAGGTGCCCGGTAGTGGGTTCAATCTTACGGTGCTTGATCCCAGTGACAGAAAGGGAACCGACACGTATGTATCGTTGCTACTAAGGATAAAAGATGAGATCTATATCTACCGCCATATAGATAAACGGATCTTGTCTACATCATGTCATCGTTCTTATTGCATTACTCCGTTTTTCCATGAACTTAATACACTAGATGTATGCTGGATAGCGGTCGATGTGTGGAGTAATAGTAGTAGATGCAGGCAGGAGTCGGTGTACTAATCTTGTACGTGATTCCTATGTAATGATCATTGCCTGGATATCGTCACAATTATTTGAGGTTCTATCAATGGCCCAACAGTAATTTGTTTACCCACCTTTTGCTATTTTTCTCGAGAGAAGCCACTGGTGAAACCTACAGCCCCGGGTCTTCTTTCTCATATATTTGCTTGCGATCTATTTTTCCTTTGCATTCTTATTCAGATCTATTAAACCAAAAATACAAAAATACTTTGCTGCATTTTATTTTATTTGCGATCTATTATTTCAATCTATTACAACTTTCTCCTGTCCACGCACCGTTTCCGGCGCCGTACCCCAAAAGGGATTGACAACCCCTTTAACATGTCGGGTTGCGAAGTGTTGTTATTTGTGTGCAGGGGCTGTTTACGTTGTGTTGCTTGGTTCTCCTACTGGTTCGATAACCTTGGTTTCATATCTGAGGGAAATACCTACCGCCGTTGTGCTGCATCATCCCTTCCTCTTTGGGGAAATACCGACGTAGCTTCAAGCGACATCAGGTGAGGCCAGAGCTTGGTCGAGCCTAACTCTTTTGAATGTTCCACCTATAACTTTCTTTTCAAAAGTCCAGAATCTCCCTTTGAACCCAATATCCAACAGCATGCAAATGTCAGTAGTGGCGTTACTCCGTTGTCCTATCCCTTCATGCTCATCCGGACACAAGACCTCGTTGAAATCTCCAATACAGAGCCAGGGGAGACTGCTTGAACTTGCTATATTCTTCAAAGTATCCCATGTTTGGTGTCGTAATTGTGTTTGAGCCTCTCCATACACCACTGTCATTCTCCACGGATCACAACCCGATTCTCTAATAGCACAATCCAGATGGTAATCAGAGTAACCCAAAATATCAATATCTATTAAATTATTCCAGAAAATCCCAATGCCGCCGCTTCTGCCAATACTACTAATAGCATAACTCTTATCAAAGCCTATAGCACTAGCTAAACTCTCCACCCTCACTTTGTCAATTTGTGTTTCAACTATACAAAGTAAGGTAGGGGCAAATTCCTTCACGATCTCGTGAAGCTCGCGAATGGTCGAGGCCTTTCCCGTGCCCCGACAATTCCAACTGACAATACTCATTGCGCTCAGCAGCGCCCCTCGGAGGAGCCCGCCGTTGTTGCGTTTTTTGTCTCACTGCCTTCACCTTCAACGTCTCTCCCTCCTTGCGCCGATCCTTTCTTTGGTCTCTTATTGATTTTCCCCGGCAAAACGTAAATAGGTAGTAACGGAGGATTCCTTTCTTATGGCACAAGGGCGCCCAGCGACTCCCCTGCCACCATCAATAGCTTTGCTATAGAGACCTCGACAGATTTGTATTTGCCCTTCCCTCCACCTTGATCAGGAGGTTTTTTTTCTAGTGGGATCCACCCTGTTCATGACTGACGGATGATCTTTCAATCCATAATAGATTCGTACTATCCGGAACGACGACCAGTGCACCTGATCTTGCGTGGGCATCACTTCCACAAGAAGCACCTCAACATGTCGCTCGTTAGGGATTACCACGGTAGTTTGAACGAGGTCACCAAATACATGTATTCTCGACTGGTTCCTGCCAGGAGCCTCCATACTATACCCTAATCTGCCGAAGGAGATGGACTATTGGATGAGCCCTAGCCGGAGGACCCCGCCACTGAAACGGCAGAGGTAGCTCGGCAGGGAAGAAAAAACTCGACGACGGCAGCGCCGCCGGAGTAGATGGAACCCTAAACGAGAGGGTAATTTTTTTCTTGTGCTGGATTGAGGAGATGATAGGTGGGGGTGGCTGGGTGCATGTGGGAAATTTTACCCAGAAGAGAGGAGTTGGGTTGGATCACCTGGGCTGCTGGGTTGCTGAAGCTACTGGTCGCTAGGCTGCACTGCTCCTCTTTCTTTTTCTTATTCAATTTCTTCAGATAGAAATACAAGAAAAAGGCCAGAGAGTTTGACAAAGAAGTAGGATGAGATAAGGATATATCTGAGGCCCTGGCCTTATGACGTATTTGAATAAATTGCTCTGGGCATTTTTAGAGAAACAAAACTATCGCAAGTTTGAATTAAATTCAAACTTGAGGCAATTTTGAATTAAATTCAAACTTGAGGCAATTTCGATTCCAAACAAATCAAGTCCAAAAGAGATGAAAATTGGCAGAGAAAGTGTAGGCATGGTTTAAGATTAACAGGAAAAATGCGGACATTTATCTAGGCAAGAAAAATGCCACTTGGGAATATAGACAAATTGAAAGAAGAAGGAGGTGATGGTGCATGGCTAGTTTTGAGACAGATAGCAAAGGGTTTTAAGAATATCACCATACATAGAGCAAGTAAAACAACAAGATGAATCTCACAATGCACATGATGAGCATGATGAAATGCAAAAATGACAAGGGCACAATGCAACATAACAAGTGAGATGAGCATGGTGCAACAAGCAAAGATATGACAAAGCACTCAACATGATCATGGCATAAACATATAGGAATGAAATATGCAAAACAATTATGATAATGCAACAAACAAAAATACTCATGCCACAAAATAGAAGGAACAAAGCAAACAATGATGATGATGAAGCCACCTATATTAAAGCCCACACGAAAATCACACATGACAAGGTCGGATAGGTTACAAATAGGAAGGATCACACTTGGGCTGTTACAACTCTCCCCCACTAACATGAGATCTTGCCCTGAGATCTACGGATGAAAAACAGAAGAGAAGATGAACAAGGTCGAGAGCACTCGAGTAGAAAAGAGGAACGACGATTACGACGATAATCAAAAGCTCAAGGAACAAGATAGACTCTGAAACCACTCTGGTTAGAACAATATAGATAAGGAATAAGGACGAAAGAATTGGGATAGCATCCCGGTATAAGAGAAAAGGAGAGGTTGACAAGATAAGAGATTTGAAAAGAGGACACCACACTCCGGTAAATGAATAATCAAGGAAATAAAATGGTCTTGGAGAAACTAGATAATGGGTCGAAGAGAGCAATATCACCATGCCTCCGAAAAGAAACAATAGAAAGTAAATCATTGGAAGGAAAAGAAGGGGGAAAACAAAACACAACTTCCACCATAATTGAGTTTGAAAAGCATCCTTACAAATAAGGGTAGAACAGAGTTGTTGAGAACATCAACAACAAAAGAATAAGCTTGTTGTGGACTTATGGAAAAACATCTCAAAACTTGAGGTGAAATTATGCCACAACCGGATGCCTGAATAGCTGAGAAGAACGAAGAAATGCAAAACTCCACTTCAAAAGAATACGAAGAATCTTGATGAACACTTCGAGACGCAAGAAGAAAAGATAGTTGAGCTCCTCCAACAAGAATCTTAATGAACACTTGAAGAATGAATTAAATCCTTAATGAACCACTGTGAGGAACTCCGGTAACAAAAGGATGATGAGATAGAATTGAAGGATGAAAAGAATAAGATTAAAGCCTTGTACTGATTTATATGGAGCTTCGTGACGAGACAAGCGAGAAAAACTTGGAACGCCGGAAAAGAAAAGATGAAAACACTTGGGGCTAGAATTTATTCATCATGAACAAACTCTGAAAGAAGGGATTAATCACATTGATGAAACAAGAATAAGAATTATGTTGTGCTTATCCTCCATCAATTAAATCGATGGGAAGTAATGGATTTGCCTAGTACTTATTCGTTGGAAAATATTAAGGGGAGGTATAGCGCAAAACTTGGGAAGGTCTTCCTGAACCACCGGTAGGATTGGAAAGAACGAATGAATTGATATGATAACAAAGGAAAAGGAATCTTGAATGAACCACCGCAAGAATTTGAAAATGAATGAAGAAAAGAGAATGAATCAACGGGAAGAATTAGAAAACGAATGAAGATACTTGAGGAAGTTCAGATGCAAGAGAATGAAGAGATGACGAGCAGACTAGAGAATACTTGATCGGAGCACCGGAAGAATATGGAGACGAACCAAGTGGCATCAATTTAGGATAATTGGAGAACGAAGCTAAAAACTTAGAGCAAGGAAAAATACTCCGAAATTACGACCTCTGGGTGATCTTGAAACGAAAACAACTCCTGGAATCCTTCGGACGGGTATGGCAAAGAATGCTCACAATAGAAAAGAATTATGAGTATGGCATGAAGCTAGAACTATGAATCTTCAAGAGAACGGAGCAAGATTTAAGAGAAACTCTACTTCAGTCTTCAAAGCCGAGAATGACGACGACAGCCGCCAAGAATTGTTGAGACATTCCGGAAGAACGAAAAGAGGAAAGGTTGAGCAAAAGATGAAAAGAATTTGGAAGCCATATTAGAGGATACATTTGACTGATGAGAAATCATTCTGACGTCGAACTTGGAAGGAATTTGAGAATAACTTCGGAATAATCAGATGAGCCAGGTAACATCCTAGGTATAAACCTGTGGGTTAGGGCCCACTCAAAGAAACACCGTTGAGAATGATCGGTTGAGAGAGAGATGATGCGCCGGAACGACTAAAAGACTAAAATGATGTGACAACCTCGAATTAACTTGAATGCAACCACGAATGTTCTGAGATTTCTTCATCACTCCGGAACGATAAAATGGCATGAGGCAAATGAGCGAGGGGAAACATTTGAGCCAAGGAAAATAATATGACCAACCCAAAAAGCTAGGATTGAATCCACCTGAAAGGAAAACGAGACGAACAACGAAGTACTAGACTAGAATTCACTGGTTGAAATAGTGGAGGAAAGAATGAAGAGGCTTCGCACGAACAAAATGGATACTTGACTAAGGATTCTAGCTCCAAAAAGAAAAAGGGTGGGCGGGTGGGAAAAATAAAACATCTTGGGACCGGGGAACGAACTCCGTTGGGAAAACTGAGAATCGATGTTGCAAAAGTTGAAGAGGATGGAATAACTCGAAGAGAAGTGCATCGGTTGAAAAAAGGATAGACAACGAATGAAATCACCTGCGTGATCCTAAGGAAAATTTGAAGGGGAAGAGGACTAGTATCAAAACACCTACGTCACAATTCCTCACCAGAGCGACGAAGGGGCTCAGGAGTAAAAAGAATTCCTACTCTCCGATATAACTAGACTCAGAAAAAAGATTTTCTTCTAGACTCGACAATGGCCATGCTACGATCAATCAAGGGGGCTCCTATGGTCAGTCGAGGCTCTAATACCAACTTGTCACGCCCAATATGCAATCGTATCCGCGAGGAACTCGAAGGTCCCTTCAAGGATAGAGCCGCATATTGAAGACGCTTTTTCAAGGTCGATATCATTACATCGGACCATTACATAATAGACAGGGATACATACAAAGGGCATACAAATACCACATGAATACAACAAACATCATACAGAAGAGAGGCATCCGACTACGGATGAAACACAAACAAAAAACTCAAACCAGGTCCACCCTACTAGCCCAGGCTGCCGACCAGGAACCTATCCCAAGATCGACGAAGAAGAAGCAGAAGAAGAACTCCAAAACAAGCATGCATCGCGCTCACGTCATAACATCGCATTACTTGTACCTGCATCCGTTGTTGTAGTAATATGTGAGCCACGAGGACTCAGCAATCCCATTACCATGGGTATCAAGACTAGCAAAGCTTAATGGGTATGGAAAGGGATAAGTGGTGAGGTTGCAGCAAGCGACTAAGCATTGTATGGTGGCTAACTTACGAACAAGAGTAAGACGAGAAAATACGCAAACGGTCGCAAACTAGTAATGGTCAAGAAGTGATCCCGAACTACTTACGTTCAAACATAACCCCACCGTGTTCTCTTCTCGACCTTACTTGGAAAGAGACCATCATGGTTACGCATGTGGTTGGTGTATTTTGATTCGGATCTGGTGTCAAGTTCTCTACAACCGGATATTAAAAATTCCCATCTACCACATAACCACAGGCACGGCTTTCAAAAGTTCAAACCCTGAAGGGGTGTCCCAACTTAGTCCATCACAAACTCTCACGGTCAACGTAGGAAAATCCTACTTCCGGAACAACCCGATCAAGCTCGGAATCCCGGTTCATAAGACATTTCAACAATGGTAAAACAAGTCCAGCAAGACCTCCCTACGTGCCGACACCCTGATAGTAGCCGCGCATATCTTGTCTCAGGTCATGATCGGATGAGCTAAGCTTACGATCACTGAGACCCAAGTTTCCAAGGGGGCGCCGCAAGTTGCTCTAGTTTGGACAAAAACTTATGAGGAGCACTGGTCCGGGGTTGTTAATTAAGTCCTCGGGGTTCGGAAAGTCCCTATGCAAATTTTAGTTGTTATTAGGCAAATGGTAAAACCAAGGTTTGGCCTTGCTGGAAGAGTTTTTATTCAAAGCGAACTGTCAAGGGGGCCCATAAACCCCGACCGTGTTAGGAACACAAAATCAAGGAACATAACACCAGTATGACGGAAACTACGGCGACAAGAGTGGAACAAAACACCAAGCAGAAGTCCAAGCCTTCCACCCTTTACCAAGTATATAGATGCATTAATTAGATAAGAGATATTGTGATATCCCATGATATCCATGTCCCAACATGGAACAACCTGCAACTAGCAACGCTATAAGAGGGGCTGACCAAAGCGGTAACATAGCCAAACAATGATTTGCTCAGATGGTGGAAAAGGTTAGAGGCTTATCATGGCAATTTGGGAGGCTTGACAAACAAGTGGTATGTAGCTCGACATAGCTATAGCATCGAGACATCTAACAAAGCAAATATAGTAGTGGTATCCAGGGTAATGGTCATCTTGCCTGAAATCCCGCTCGGAAGAAGATCGAGTCAATGAAGTAGACGAACCATCGTAGTCGAACGAATCCTCACAATCGCAACAAAACCGAGAACTATATCGAGAAGAAGCACAACCGGAAAGAAGCAAATGACATAGTAAACAAAATAGCGTAACATGACATGATGCACAACCAAGTATGATGCATGGCAAGATTAAATGTTGTTACTCATGGCAAAAGATGAAGCATACGCAAACTACCTATTTAAGCAAGTTTAAATGAGGCCGGAAACACAAATAACAATTCTGGAAACTCCCCATACGCCATTTTCAATTTTGATACTGTTCTGCCTAAAATCATAATTTAGAGTTGTTAAACATGCAAACCAAATGCACCATGTTTATCTATGCATTTTTCTAGACAATTTACATATATAGCTTATTTAATTCGGAGCTACGGTTATTTAGTTATGAAATAAACAATTTTAGCATGGCATTGGTGCAAATTAAATGCAAACAACATTTTTAACATGGATGAAAGTTGCATATTGTGAAACTATACAAAATTCTAAGCATTTTACATATATAGTTTGTTTAATTTGAATGAATGCATATCTAGTTATTAACAATACAAAACAGGGGCATTTCTGTGAATATGCACAAACAAAAAGGAAACAGTAGGGGACACGGGCCAGCCACTGTGAATGACGTGGGGGCCCGAGTGCTGAGGTGGCAGGAGTGTGGGTGTGGAGAGGGGTGTGTGTGGATAGAGAGGATGAGGAGTGGGGTCCCAGTGTCATAGAGGCAACAATGAAAAAAAATTGGGGTTCTAAATATGTTCCTGAGGAGATTAGAACCCGGGTCCCCTCGGTAGAACTATGTGACACGATACACTGCGTTGCTGCTACTGTTGTTGACATGATGGGGCATGACTCCTTTTGATATAGCCCAACGGCGGACGGGGTTTCTTATCCTCTGCAACAGAGAAGACACCGAAGGCACCGGTGGGCAATGGTTAAACGGCAGAGCCCAGGAGGCGGCGGCTGGTGTGAGGGATTGGGAGGTAGATGCGCTGTGCGACGCATGCGTACAGAGGCTCGAGCACAAGCTCGTGCTCGTCTCGGGCATGGCATGGCAAGGCGGATGGCAGCGGCAGCTTGGCGGCCATGGGGCGAGAAGCGAGGCGCGCTGCGGGCATGGGCGTGCGTGTGTGCAGATGCGTGTGCATGGATGTGTGCAGCGAAGGTGCAGCAAGGGCCGGCATGAGCAACGAAACCAGCAGGCATGTGTGCAAGCAAGAAGCAGAGGAGCATGTCGGCGCGTGCGAGCTCATCAGAGGAAACTCCGGTGACCAAAAGTTACGATGGAGGGGCGCGATCGAGGCACAGGAAAACCCGCACTCCCTCGTGTTGCTCACGACACCAAACGACGACAGAGTCATCACCGGCGTCGGGAGGACAGAGGTGGCGGAGACCAACCCAACACAGCGAACGGCACGGTGAAACGGTAACTAGCTGGAAGAAAATGCACCTACAGAGGAGCCCAAGCCTAGCGATGCAAGGAAACGGGCAGGACGACACCGGAGGAGCTCTGGCGACAATGATGCGTGGCGACACGCTCGGCCGAGAAGGAATCAGGAGGGACAAGACGCAATCGAGAAGACAAGGCATGGGGAGGAATCGGGTGCTCAACACAAACACGCGGCCGTGCTTGGATTGCCGAGAGATGGACGGAGACGACCGGATGGCGCCGAAGACAGGAAGTGGCTGACGTCGGGGAAGAAGACCCTCGCGTCGTTGGCTCCCAGCTTGAAGTAGAGGACGCAGGGGAAGTAGAGGGACATGGAGAATCTCCTGGATGAGGTGAGGAAGACGAAGACGACGATCTTGACGCTCCCGAGAAAGAAGAGGGTGGCCACTGGAAGGATCAAGCCGATCACGAGCTCAAACACGACTCGGACATGGCGTCGACTATTGGCGTGGGCTACGCTTACGTGGAGCGGCGGTGGGCGGAGAGAGGGGAATGGGGAGAGGAAACCCTAAGGCACGGGCTTGGGGCTTTATAGGAGGGGTGCGAGCGCCGTGGTAGCCATGGTAGCCATGTGTGTGCTCTCTCCCGAGAGTTACTGTGTGAGAGAGTGATCGAGGTGGAAGAAAAGGTGCAGATTGAGGGGATGACAGGTGGGAGCGGTTGGGTGCATGTGGGAAATTTTACCCAGGAGAGAGGAGTTGGGCTGGATCGGCTGGGTTGCTGGGTTGCTGAAGCTACTGGTCGCTTCGCTGAGCTGCTGCTCTTTCTTTTTCTTATTGGATTTCTTCAGACTGGAATGCAAGAAAAAGCCCAGAGAGTTTGGCAAGGAAGTAGGATGAGATAAGGATATATTTGAGGCCCTGGCTTTATGACATATTTGAATAAATTGCTCTGGGCATTTTTAGAGAAATAAAATTATTGCAAGTTTGAATTAAATTCAAAATTGAGGCAATTTTGATTCCAACCAAATCAAGTCCAAAAGAGAAGAAAATTGGCTGAGAGGGTGTAGGTATGGTTTAAGATTAACAGGAAAAATGCGGACATTTATCTAGGCAAGAAAAATGCCACTTGGGAATATAGCCAAATTGAAAGAAGAAGGAGGTGATGGTGCATGGCTAGGAGGTGATGGTGCATAGCAAAGGGGTTTAAGAACATTACCATACGTAGAGCAAGTAAAATAACAACATGAATCTCACAATGCACATGATGAGCATGATGAAATGCAAAAATGACAAGGGCACAATGCAACATAACAAGTGAGATGAGCATGGTGCAACAAGCAAAGATATGACCAAGCACTCAACATGATCATGGCATAAACATATAGGAATGAAATATGCAAAAAAAATATGATAATGCAGCAAACAAAAATACTCATGCCACAAAACAGAAGGAACGAAGCAAACAATGATGATGATGAAGCCACCTATATTAAAGCCCACACGAAAATCACACATGACAAGGTTGGATAGGTTACAAATAGGAAGGATCACACTTGGGCTGTTACACTCTCCTTAGAAGATGCTTTCATTCCATGCAATCAAAAGGCTACCAGAAGCTCCCACATAGGGGGGATAAACAAAATTGTTCAACCTTTAGGGGCAGAAGTTTCTTATGCATGCACTACCAAAATTCTCTGTTTTACTTTCTTGCAATCATAATATGCAACAAGAATATTCTTCATTTTTTTGAAATTGCCAACCATTTTTGCTAGAATGCTTATGTTCCAATTCAAAATATGCCAAGCTCCGTTTACATAAGATAGCTGGGAATTTTAACATCTTGTAAGAGAAAGAAGGAGAAAAAAGGGCATGCTTAAGGGTAACATGGAAGTTACAAAAGCAACAATACCACCTAGGCCTTATTACATTCAGTTCGGCTGACATCTGATAACCCACAAGTATAGGGGATCAACTGAAGCCTCTTTAGATAAGTAAGAGTGTCGAACACAATGAGGAGCTAAAGGTAGAATTTATATTCTCTCAAGTTCTATCGACCACCGATACAACTCTACACACACTTGACGTTCGCTTTACCTAGAACAAGTATGAAACAATTTTGGTAGGTGTGATAGGATAAGTTTGCAAGAATAAAACTATATGTACTTAGCAAGAATAAAACTAAGAGTAATTTGAAAGCTAATAAAGTTAGTTGTTTAGTAAAAAGCTTTTGTAACACAAGAAAGTTATTTGTCCCTAGACAATTGATAACTAGACCGGTAATCATTATTGCAATTTCATATTAGGGAGAGGCATGAGCTAACATACTTTTTCTACTTGGATCATATGCACTTATGATTGGAACTCTAGCAAGCATCCACAACTATCAAAGATCATTAAGGTAAAACCCAACCATAGCATTAAGTGTCAAGTCCTCTTTACTCCCATACGCAACCACCCACTTACTCGGGTTTGTGTTTCAGTCACTCACGCAACCCACTATAAGAGAATCATGAACATATTGCAACAACCTACAGCGGGAATCCCTCACGCTTGCGTGACAAGGAGGACACCAAAGGACACCACCAAAATAAAACATACAACTCAAACCAATCACGATCATCAATCAACCATAGGACAAAACGATCTACTCAAACATCGTAGGATAGCCACATATCATTTGATAATAATATATAGTGTTGAGCACCATGTTTAAGTAGAGATTATAGCAGGGAGAAGAGGTCTTACCCTGCTGCATAGAGGGGGAGAGTGTCGGTGTCAGAACTGGCGGATCTCGGGTAGGGGGTCCCGAACTGTGCGTCTAGGATAGATGGTAACAGGAGACGGGGGACACGATGTTTACCCAGGTTCGGGCCCTCTCTATGGAGGTAATACCCTACTTCCTACTTGATTGATCTTGATGAATATGAGTGTTACAAGAGTTGATCTACCACGAGATCGTAATGGCTAAACCCTAGAAGTCTAGTCTATGAGTATATGGTAATGGATGTGTCCTATCCGGACTATGCTCTCCCGTTTATATAGACACCGGAGAGATCTAGGGTTACATGGGGTCGGTTACATAAGAAGGAATCTTCTTGTTCGATCGCCTAGCTTGCCTTCCACGCCAAGGAAAGCCCAATCCGGACATGGGTATAGTCTTCGGTCTTCGTATACTTACGGCCCATCAGTCCAGCCCATGGATATCAGGTCGGACGCCCGAGGACCCCTTAATCCGGGACTCCCTCAGTAGCCCCCGAATGAGTCTTCAATAGCGAGGTGCTCGGCACACACATTGTCTTCGGCATTGCAAGGCGGGTTCCTCCTTCGATGATCTCCAAGTAATGTATTCGGCCATTGATCCAATGTCGCCTCCTTGGCTTCCGCGCATTTTAAATAATCTTCGTCCTCCATGTGTCAAGCGAATGTGGAAAGTCAGGGTATTTTTGCGAATAACACCCCATCTACATAAGGAAGGGCACCTATTTAAAGGGACTGGATCTAGATCCATTCAGTGCCACGCAGAAGAAATCTCCAGAGACTGCTTAGGAGAGACCATTCCAGCATGGCCAGCATTCCTAGCTCCTTTGCTCGTCCCAGCCCAGAGAAAGGCGACTGGGAGAGGTGTTCTGTGTCTCATAGCCAATTGACGAAGTTGCAAGCGCAGGGATTCCTTCCCCCCACATATCTAGTCCCTGTTCGGACGGGGCTAGCTTCCTTCAATGAGAGGACTCAAGAAGAGGACTTCCCCAATCCATCCGGGGGAGAGTGAGTGTGTTTCGTCCCCTACCTGCTAAGAGGCGTTGGATTTCCAATCCATCCGTTCCTCCGAGGGCTTCGGGAGTACTACGGCCTACAGCCGCACAACTTCACTCTAGCCTCTATTCTGCACATTGCGGGTTACGTCGCTTTGTGTGAATTATTCCTGGGCGTCGAGGCTCATTTCGAGTTGTGGAGGAAGTTGTTCTGCCTTGTCCCGCGCAATCACGAAGGGTCTATATTTGAAGTGGGCGGAGCCGAAGTATGGCGCGTCGCCGATACCGGATATCCATCCGGCACACTAAGGAAGGCACCCGATGGCTGGCCCTCCGAATGGTTCTATATCGAGGATGTTCCGCTTCCCGATCCGGTTCGAAAGGGTCTTCCCGAATTTGCGGTCGTCCCGTTGAAGAAATGCCAAAGTTGGCGTGCCACGAGTCTTGAAGAAGGAGACGGCACGGAGGTTCGTCAGCTAATGAGCAAGATAAAAGAGCTCGCTCAGTCCGGGCTCACAGTAATCGAGGTTATGGCAATCTCCATAGCGCGAGGGGTTCAGCCGCTCAAATACAGAGGGCTTCCTATGTGGGACTACAATGGGGAGGATGACGCCTCTCGCTGTGGCCGGAAAGGTCTGGATACCCCTGCCGCTTTGGCTAAGATATTAGCCGAACTGTTCAAAGGGGAGGAAAAGGAATTTCTTCACATCAAGCTCAGAGACGGACACTCTATGTATAACCCTCCCAGTTGGGTAAGGTCCAACCCCTCTGTTTTTACTCCCTCCATCTCTGAATTGCCTTTGATAAATTTCTGGTTTATTTGCTTACGACAGCACTGGCGAAAGGTCATCGAGGGATTCCATAGTCCCGACCCGCAGCTGGAGGACCACAACCGGGAGCTTGATCCCGGGTTCGAAGAGGATCCGGATATATTTGTGGTGCTCGCGGAGGGGGTATTTTACCAGACGAGCAATGATGGCACGGAAGTGGCCATCATCGCCGATTACCCTGGTCTTCTTCCTACTTCACAGGTAAGTAATCAAGAAACACCTTATCTGAAAGGGTGTTCTTACTCTTCCTCACCCACCGCATTGTCGCACGTTTTACAGGGGAGGTGTTTGACGATACCGAGGAAATCGGTTCCTGCGCCGGGCAGGCCTTCGAAGAGGAGGGCCGGTGAAGGCACCGTCGGGACCTCGTCAAGGAGGTATGGATAAATACATTTTTCAGCGGCCGTATCCGACTGTGACTTATGCGCCTGCTTGATTACAGGAAAAAGGTTCGCCAAACTGTGTTAGGGGGTCCGGCCGGCCGCGTTCCCAACAACCAAGATTTAGATCCGGTCGGGGAGACGGGGGCCGATGTAGAAACAAAGCCGGACTGCCCTTCGGCCGAGGGTTCAGACAATATGTCCATTACCGACTCGGAAGTAGAGAGCGCCAGGAATCGTCGGCGCTGCAGTGCTATTTTACGAGACCCGAAGTTCTCGGATGAGGTATTTAATGCCTTTAGCTCGAGCGACGCATACATCCGAGCTGCTCGAGACGGGCTTAGAAAAGCCACGAGGCAATATCTAACAGATGTGCAGGTAAGGTTACTTTGTCAAAAAAGGATAGCCTATGCCAGTAGCCCCCGGGACTGAAAGCAGTTGGTACAACTGATTTAAGGACTGTTGTATGACCAGGTTCTTACAGAGAAGAATAACCTCCTATCCCAAGAGTAGGAACAATGTCGGACGCAGCTAAATGCTGCTACCGCCGAACTAAAAGAGTTCAAGAAGGCGTCACCTGGTAATATTCCCCTCCAACGAGAAAATATTCTTATATGCCCAGAATATTAACAGTCTTGCTTATACCATGACATAATGGTCAGGGGGACTCAAAGAGGCGTTGGAAGTCGCACAAGCGAATGAGCAAGAAGCCAAAAGGCTACAAGCTACATGCGATCGTGTGCTGAAGCAGGCCATTATTGAGAAAAACCAGCTCCAGGATTGCAAGACCCAGCTAGGCGAAGAGCTGAAAGATGTGCGGGCCTAGCTAGCCGATTCCGTGAAGGAAAACAAGAAGCTGCGAGGCGGCATATTCAGTATGTATCTGAACTATTTTGAAAGTAGTTCGGAGATAGGAGAAACTGATGTAGCTATGATTGCAGGTATATTAACGGGTCGTCCTGAAGAGGAGGTGTCTAGATCATCGAGTGATCTGCTGCAAAAGCTGTCGCAAGTGCACGAACAGGCGCGGCTGGCGATGCGGAGTGTTGCCAAGGCTCTATGGCCATCCGCCTCCCCTCCAGGAAGTATGGAGGAGCTTGTAGAGCTGTTTAAAGGAGCGCGGCGACGTATCCGGCTATGGAAGATATCTGCCTGCCGAGAGGGTGCGCGAGAGGCTTGGGCCATGGTGAAAACTCGGTATACCAAGCTTGATCCTAATCACATGGCGCGGGTCGGACCGGTAGGGTCGAATGGGGAAGAAATTCCCGTTAGTTTAGTATATGACCAAGTAGAGGTGGCCGCCAAATATTCCCAGCAGGATTGTAAATTAGATTGCCTGTTAGATGGTATAGAGGCAGAAGTGTTTGAGTCCAAGTGACTATGTACTTTCCTCACCATGTGGAATTTCTAGCCGAATTGTATATCATTTGTCATGGCAGACCTTTTCGCTTCAACCTCCGGACCCGAAGGTGCGGAGTGTTTCCGAATACCGTCACGGTCGAATAGGCCGGGGTATGCGTGGAAAACTAAGCGTAGGGGTCATAGTTGCTTGAACAGACAAGTTGTATCCGGCTAGTTATGTTATATTACATTGAGATTGTAAGAAACATCTTCCAGGGAGAATAGTTCCGTTAAGGGTTCCTTTCCTTGGGTGTGCATGCATTAGTAGGCATGTCCGAATTGTGATGTGAAAATCACAGTGTGTATAGCTTCTGGGGGTTCACAATGGAGTGAGTGCAAAAAAATATTTTTCATCCACCGACCGAATATTCCCTTAAGAACGCTAGCTTTCGGCTTCACCCAGTCTGAGGTACACATCCGGATGACCCGGCAGTAACAATCGCAGAGGTGCTCCCTTTACCACCTAGCCGAACAATCGGGAACGTAGGGGTAAGCACAGGAGCCAGGCAACCCAGCTTGGCCAAAACTTAAGTCATATCGATGCATATAATGGTGAAGAAAAGACATACGGGAAAAACGCGTATGTGTGATGAGCTTGATGCTTGGAAAGTAATATTAACAAGCTTCTATGAAAGAAGCCCCCAGGTATAATGGGTGTACGTATGTAAAAAAGTGTACGTCAGCACTGTTCGGTCGAGCCGAATGAGAGCTTTAAAGTGAAAAAATTGTGTAAAAGGGGGAAAGAGTTATGGAAACTATAAGGGAGAAGGAGACTAATAAAGGGTTTGGCGCTAGGCATAGAACCTTCGGAGTCTGGCCACATTCCGGGGATTCGGCTCTAGGCGATTGTCTGATGCGTCGCGAAGACGGTACGCTCCTCCGGTAAGAACTTCGTCAATTATGAAGGGACCCTCCCATTTGGGCTTGAGTTTCTCCTTTTTCTTCTCCGGCAAGCGTAGAACGAGTTCGCCAACGTTGTAAGTCTTGGCCCGTACTTCTCTGCTTTGATATCTTCGAGCCTGCTATTGATAAAATGCTGAACGGGCTTTGGCGACGTCGCGCTCCTCCTCCAGGGCGTCTAGGCTGTCCTGCCGATCCAACTCGGCCTCTTTCTCTTCGTACATGCGCACTCGAGGTGAGTCATGTATAATATCGCAGGGCAATACAGCCTCTGCACCGTACACCATGAAGAAACGTGTGTATCCGGTAGTACGGTTGGGCGTGGTCCGCAGCCCCCAGGGTACGGAGTCAAGCTCCTCGACCTAGTGTTTGTCTAATTCTTTTAAAGACCGCACTAGCCTGGGTTTGATGCCGCTCCTAATAAGACCGTTAGCTCGCTCGACTTGACCATTTGTTTGCGGGTGGTAGACAGAGGCGTAATCGAGCTTAATGCCCAGATTAGCACACCAGCTTTTCACTTCATCAGCTGTGAAATTGGAACCGTTATAACTGACGATGCTGTGCGGTACACCATAACGGTGCACTACATCGGATATATATGCGATCACCGATCCGGACTCGGCCGTTTTGACTGGTCTAGCCTCTATCCACTTGGTGAATTTGTCCACCATGACCAGCGGATATTATTTCTTATGGCTTCCCCCTTTAAGGGGTCCAACCATGTACAAGCCCCAGACCGCAAAGGGCCATGTAATGGGGATTGTTTGTAGGGCAGTTGGGGGCATATGGCTTTGGTTGGCGAAGAGCTGGCATCCCACGCAGCGCTGGACGAGGTCCTGTGCGTCTGCCCGGGCCGTAGGCCAATAAAATCCTGTCCGGAAGGCCTTGCTGACAAGTGCCCGGGCTGCGGCGTGGTGCCCACCGAGACCGGCGTGAATTTCTGCCAAGATTTGCCGCCCCTCCTCCTCGGAGATACACCTTTGAAGGACTCCGGTAGTGCTTTTCTTGTAGAGCTCTCCTTCGTGAACTTTATAGGCCTTCGAACGCCGGACGATGCGGCGAGCCTCGTTCTGATCTTCTGGGAGCTCCTTCCTATTAAAGTAGGCCAAGAATGGTTCGGTCCACGGGGAAATTACTGCCATGATGAGGTGGGCCGATGGTGTTATTTCGGTGGCTGAGCCTCCGATGATATCGGCGTGTTCGTTATCTGTGTTTGTGTTCGGAACGGGACTGTCGTTGCTGTCTCCCCCTTGCCACACCACGGATGGCTTAAAGAGCCTTTCGAGGAAGATGTTAGGTGGGACGGGGTCGTGCTTAGCGCCGATGCGAGCAAGGACGTCTGCCGCCTGATTACTTTCGCGGGCGATGTGATGGAAATTCGAGTCCCTCGAACCGAGCCGACATCTTCAAGACGACATTGCGATAAGCTGCCATCTTTGGATCTTTGGCATCAAAGTCTCCATTAATTTGGGATATTGCGAGGTTTGAGTCCCCGCGCACCTCCAGGCGTTGTATGCCCATTGATACGGCCATCCGAAGGCCATGTAGCAAGGCCTCGTATTCGGCTGCGTTGTTGGAGTCTGTGTATAATATTTGGAGTACGTACTGGACGATATCTCCTGTGGGGGACGTTAATACGACGCCCGCCCCTAGCCCTGCCAACATCTTGGAGCCGTCAAAATGCATCACCCAGTTGGAATACGCGCCGTACTCTTTAGGGAGTTCGGCTTCTGTCCATTCGGCGACGAAGTCAGCCAGTACCTGGGATTTGATGGCTCGACGTGGTTTGTACGTGATGTCGAATGGCAGGAGCTCAATGGCCCATTTGGCAATCCGGCCCGTTGCATCCCGGTTGTTGACTATATCATTGAGGGGCACTTCGGAAGCCACCGTGATCGAGCACTCTTGAAAGTAGTGTCGCAATTTTCGAGATGCCATGAAGACTGCATATGCTATCTTTTGATAGTGAGCGTACCGGGATTTGCATGGTGTGAGGACGGTGGATACGTAGTATACCGGCTTCTGGAGCGGAAATTTGTGTCCGTCCTGTTCTCGTTCGACGATGAGTACGGCGCTCACCACCTGGTGTGTTGTCGATATGTATAAGAGCATTGGTTCGCCGACGTTTGGCGCGGCCAGGATTGGGTTGCTTGCCAGAAGAGCTTTTATTTCTTCCACTCCGACCGTCGCCGCGTCTGTCCACTCGAAGTTATCGGTTCACCGTAGAAGGCGATAGAGCGGCAGCGCCTTTTCTCCCAACCTGGAGATGAAGCGGCTTAAAGCTGCCATGCACCCAGCGAGTTTTTGGACCTACTTGAGTTCGGTTGGCATAGCCAGTTGTGACAGAGCTCGTATTTTGGATGGATTTGCTACAATTCCTCTGTTGGAAATGATGAAGCCGAGTAGTTTTCCGGCGGGGACGCCGAAGATGCACTTTTCCGGGTTAAGCTTGATGTCGTATGTGCGGAGGTTGTCAAATGTGAGGCGCAAATCGTCTATTAGTGTTTCGACGTGTCTAGTTTTGATGACGACGTCGTCCACGTAGGCCTCCACTGTCTTGTCGATCTATTTCTCGAGGCATGTTTGGATCATGCGCTGGTAGGTGGCGCCGGCATTATTGAGCCCGAAAGGCATGGTGTTGAAGCAAAACGGCCCGTATGGTGTAATGAATGCTGTTGCGGCTTGATCAGACTCCTTCATTTTGATTTGATGGTATCCGGAATATGCATCAAGGAAGCACAGCGAGTCGTGACCTGCGGTAGCGTCAATGATTTGATCAATGCGGGGAAGAGGGAAGGGATCCTTAGGGAAAGCTTTGTTGAGGTCTTTGAAATCGACGCATAGGCGCCAGGATTTATCCTTCTTTGGTACCATTACCAAGTTTGCCAGCCAGTCCGGATGTTTAATGTCTTTGATGAATCCGGCCTCGATGAGTTTGGCTAGCTCCTCCCCCATAGCTTGTCGTTTGGGTTCGGAAAAGCGCCGCAGAGTTTGCTTGACCGGCTTATATCCCTTTAGTATGTTGAGGCTATGTTCGGCCAACTCGCGCGGGATTCCTGGCATATCGGAAGGATGCCAGGCGAATATATCCCAGTTTGCGCGCAGGAAGTCTCGTAGTGCGGCATCGACTACAGGGCTGAGTTGCGCTCCGATAGACGCTGTCTTCTTCGGGTCTGTTGGATGGACCTGAAATTTGACTATTTCTTCTGCTGGCTTGAAGGAAGTGGATTTGGGTCATTTGTCCAGGATGACATCGTCCTTATCCACGGTGGAGCGTAGCGTGGTTAGTTCTACAGCCGCAAGGGCCTCAGACAATGCCTCGAGGGCCAAGGATGCAGTTTTTTGCGCGGAGTGCTATGTCCGGATCGCTGACGAGGGTGATTATTCCATTAGGCCCGGGCATTTTTAGCTTCATATACCCATAATAAGGTATGGCTTGAAAGCGCATGAAGGCCTCTCGCCCTAACAGGGCGTGGTACCCACTGTTGAAAGGGGCCACCTTGAAAGTTATTTCTTCGGACGGATAATTCTCCGGCGTGCCGAACACCACATCAAGTGTAATTTTTCCTGCACACCAAGCTTCCCAGCTAGGAATGATACCTCGAAAGGTTGTGCTGCTTTTCTCGATGCGGCTCCTTTCTATTTCTATCTTGTGGAGCGTGTCCTCGTCAATGAGGTTTAGTCCGCTGCCGCTGTCCATGAGGACTTTTGTAAGTCGAAAGCCATCCACGATGGGACTGAGGACTAGGGCAGCTAGTGCTCGGACTGTTCTGTATTTAGGTTCGTCATTGGCGTTAAAGGTTATGGCCGTGTCGTTCCAGGGGTCAATTGCAGCGACCTGGCAAACTTCGGTTAGATTGCGCAGGGCCCTTTTACGCCTGTTGTTTGAAGCGAATGTCTCGAAGACTGTCAATACTCTATTGTCGTCGTTTGCTGGAGGGTGTTGTTCTGGGGTGTCCTTGATAAGGATGTCCTCGCTGCTCTTGGCTACCTGCCGAAGTATCCAACATGCTCTAAGGCTGTGGGTTGCCACGGTATCCGGCGTCGTGTGTATTTCGCATGGGCCATTGAGCCATCCCTCCAGAACGGTGTCGTGCAACGTAATGGGTTTATGTTTTTTGACTGTTCGGCTGGGCGTGCCACGGGGGCGCGTCCTTTTCGCCTGTAGGGGGAGCCGGGACGGTTCCCAGCAAGCTGCCTGAGTTTTCCAGGCGCTTTCCATCACGCTGTACTTTTGTACGATAGTTGCTAGGTCAGCGAACTTTGGTATGTGGTGGCGATTGATGGCGTTAAGGATACCTTCGTCCGTGCAGTTGTTGCAGAATGCTGCTATTGCGTCTTCGTCGCGGCATTCTTTGACCTTGTTTTTAACAAGGAGGAATCTGGCCCAGAAGTGGTGGACCGCTTCATGAGACTGTTGTTTGATGCTCCTGAGAGCGTCTATGTCCGGGTGGGTGGGTGGAATTGAATCCGAAACCTGACCCGATTTTGGATCCGGAGTTTGGAGGTCTACCGGGCCGGACAGTTCGGGCTCTAGGATATCGATTGAATTTTTAGGCTCGTCATCCGACTCTATGTTCGGAGGAAGAGGCACGGTTTTCTGCCGGAAAATATCCGGCTCTTCAAGATCGGCGATCCGAACATAGTTCGTTTTCAATATAGTGGAAGAGTTGCTCCGCTCCTCGACTACCGCAATCTGATGGGTGATCGGTGGAGTTTTAATTTCTCTCTGGTCGGGTTTAAGCCCGACCCGATCGTAGTTTGTAGCGACCCCCAAGGCGGCCATGCGATCCAGGAGTTCGTTTAATGACGATAACTCCATTGGATCCATGCGGGCGGAGTATTCGGGATCAACGTGGAGGCGATTTTCGATGACTTGAGAGGTCATCGTCGGCTTAAGGGCCGAGCCGGCGGTCATGATGAAGCCGCCGAGCTGGAGGGTCTGGCCTGGGGCCAGGGCTCCTCCGGAGATGATATTATCCTTGACAACAAGGCGAGCCATCAACCCTCTTGGCGACGGCACAGTGGAACTCTCAATGAAAGCACCAATGTGGTGTCAAAACCGGCGGATCTCGGGTAGGGGGTCCCGAACTATGCATCTAGGATCGATGGTAATAGGAGACGGGGGACACGATGTTTACCCAGGTTCGGGGCCTCTCTGTGGAGGTAATACCCTACTTCCTGCGTGATTGATCTTGATGAATATGGGTGTTACAAGAGTTGATCTACCACGAGATCGTAATGGCTAAACCCTAGAAGTCTAGCCTATGAGTATATGGTAATGGATGTGTCCTATCCGGACTATGCTCTCCCGTTTATATAGACACCGGAGAGATCTAGGGTTACATGGGGTCGGTTACATAAGAAGGAATCTTCATGGTTGATCGCCTAGCTTGCCCTCCACGCCAAGGAAAGCCCAATCCAGACACGGGTATAGTCTTCGGTCTTCGTATCTTTACGGCCCATCAGTCCGGCCCATGGATATCAGGCCGGACGCCCGAGGACCCCTTAATCCGGGACTCCCTCAGAGAGAGTTGGTGCTTACGGTAGCCATGTTGTTGGTGTAGATCGCCCTCATGATCCTAGCCCCGGCAGCACTCCAGCGCCACCGAGAAAGAGGTGATGAGAGCCCCCTCCTTTTTCTTCTCCTTGACGCCCCCTAGATGGGAGGAGGGTTTCCCCCTCTAGTTCATGGCCTCCATGGCGGCGGCGTGGCGGGAGCCCCTCCGAGATTGGATCTATCTCTCTGTTTCTCTTCTGTTTCGTGACCGTGTTTTCTGGTCTTTGACCGTTTCTTAAATTCCCGGAGATTCGTAACTTCGATTGGGCTGAAATTTTAACACAATTTTTTTCTGGATATTATCTTTCATGCGGCGAAAGAAGGGAACCAACCGCCTTACAGGGCCCCACAAGCATGCTCACCGCGCCCAGAGTAGGGTGCGCACCCCTCAAGCTTGTGGGCCCCTCAGGCATTTCTAGCTTTGGTTCTTTTTCCCAAAATCACAAATATTCCAAAATAAATCGCTGTATATTTTTATCGCATTTGGACTTCGTTTGATATCGATATTCTGCGAAACAAAAAACATGCAACAAACAGGAACTGACACTGGGCACTTGAGTAATATGTTAGTCCCAAAAATAATATAAAGTGTTGCCAAAAGTATATAAAGTTGTAGAATATTGGCATAACACAATAAACAATTATTGATACAATGAAGACGTATCAACATCACACAAATGATGTATATCAAAAGAAATTCTAAACAACTTATCCAAACCGCCAGCTGGGATCTCGACGATTCTTTCATCATATATTCCTTTGTGGAGGGGACTTTCACTACAAAAAAAGGACACATCCATGACATTTTGGCCGGAACGAATTTTTTCAGTCATGCTTATGACACTTCTATGACGATAATTGTGACAAAACCACGTATCATGATAGATGTGGTGGGCTCCTACTTCTATGAAAAAAATCATGACAGAAAATGGGTTTTTCGTCCTGGGCGGGTCAGAGACGCAGCTGCATGACATTCTTTGGGCCGTCCATGACGGAAAAAATCATGGTAGAAGCGAGGGCGAGGAAAATATCTGGGAGTTCTCGGTTACGGTGGGTGGTCGGGGCCGCGCGATGCGTTTATCTCGTGTACGCACGTGTGTGCGAATAGTTGGTCTCTAACTGAACCTAAGCGATCGCATTGCTAGCTATGTTACTAAACCCGAGCGACCGATCCCTTGGCTATTAACTAAACCCGAGTGATTCATTCGCTGCTGACTGAAGCCGAGCGATTCCTTCGCTGCTGCTACTAACTGAACCGAGCGATCGATCACTGCTGCTGCTTACACTTAAGCCGATCGAGCCCCCGTGTGAGACGTAGCTAGCCAGCCGGTGTTGGTTGCCTCTCGATGAACAATGACCGTTGCTACCATGCACTCGGTACATAGAACGAGTCGAGACGTCGTGAGTCGAGCCGGTTGGTTGGCTGTGGATGAACAGTTTCTGGTGGGGGTTGGATGAACAGGACCCCATGGTAGTAGGCTATTTTTGCTAGATGAACAGGACCCCGAGGAGGCAGCCGCACCCCAGCCGTTTGGGGGTGCGTGAACAGGACCCCGTGGAGGCTCTATGGATAGTAGCCAGTGGAGGCTGGATGAACAGTAGCTCGTGGAGGCTGGAGGAGGTTGACGGTGGATGAACAGTAGCCCATGGAGGCTGGAGCGAGGCAGTAGATGGTGGATGAACAGGACCCCGTTTCAACTGTAGGCGCTCCAACACAAGTCCGTTTCCTCCGTTTTGTGGTACGCCACACCCCTCCCGATCAACAGGACCCCGTTTCGACCGTAGGCACTCAAACACAAGTCCATTTCCTCCGTTTTGTGGTATGCGAGACCCTTCCTGATGAACAGGATCCCGTTTCCTCCTATCTGATGTACGCCATACCTCATTTCGGCTGTTCCATCCAAGCCAGTTGGCTCCCGATGAACACGACGTATTCTGTTGCCTCCCGATGAACACGACGCTGTTTCCTCCATTGCGACCCAGCCGGTTGGCTGCCGATGAACAGGACGATGTCGTTGTATGCGTTCGAGACCACACCCGCATGTACGTATGTAGCCGTATTTACTTTCTTGCAGCGTGGCTGTACATACGTGTACATGCTACCTCTTGAGCACTGCGTTGGTTTTCCCTTGAATAGGAAAGGGTGATGCACTAAAGCAGCGTAAGTATTTCCCTCAGTTTTTGAGAACCAAGGTATCAATCCAGTAGGAGGCCACGCACGAGTCCCTCGCACCTACACAAACAAATAAATCCTCGCAACCAACGTGATAAGGGGTTGTCAATCCCTTCACGGTCACATACGAGAGTGAGATCTGATAGATATGATAGGATAAATTTTTTGGTATTTTTATGATAAAGATGCAAAGTAAAGTAAACAAAATAAAAACGGCGCCAGAAATAGCTTTTTGTCGGGAGATTAATATGATGGAAAATAGACCCGGGGGCCATAGGTTTCACTAGTGGCTTCTCTCAAGAGCATAAGTATTTACGGTGGGTGAACAAATTACTGATGAGTAATTGATAGAATTGAGCATAGTTATGAGACTATCTAGGTATGATCATGTATATAGGCATCATGTTCGAGACAAGTAGACCGACTCCTGCCTGCATCTACTACTATTACTCCACACATCGACCGCTATCCAGCATGCATCTAGAGTATTAAGTTCATAAGAACAGAGTAACGCTTTAAGCAAGATGACATGATGTAGATGGATAAATTCATGCAATATGATATAAACCCCATCTTGTTATCCTCGATGGCAACAATACAATACGTGCCTTGCTGCCCCTACTGTCACTGGGAAATGACACCGCAAGATTGAACCCAAAGCTAAGCACTTCTCCCATTGCAAGAAAGATCAATCTAGTAGGCCAAACCAAACTGATAATTCGAAGAGACTTGCAAAGATAACCAATCATACATAAAAGAATTCAGAAGATTCAAATATTGTTCATAGATAAACTTGATCATAAACCCACAATTCATCGGTCTCAGCAAACACACCGCAAAAGAAGATTACATCGAATAGATCTCCACGAGAGAGGGGGAGAACATTGTATTGAGATCCAAAAAGAGAGAAGAAGCCATCTAGCTAATAACTATGGACCCGAAGGTCTAAGGTAAACTACTCACACTTCATCGAAGAGGCTATGGTGTTGATGTAGAAGCCCTCCATGATCGATGCCCCCTCCGGCGGAGCTCCGGAACAAGCCCCAAGATGGGATCTCACGGGTACAAAAGGTTGCGGCGGTGGAATTAGGTTTGTTGGCTCCGTATCTGGTAGTTTGGGGGTACGTAGGTATATGTAGGAGGAAGAAGTACGTCGGTGGAGAAACATGGGGCCCACAAGGGTGGAGGCGCGCCTGGGGGGGGGGGGGTAGGTGCGCCCCTACCTCGTAGCTTCCTGGTTGATGTCTTGACGTAGGGTCCAAGTCCTCTAGATTACGTTCGTTCCGAAAATCACGTTCCCGAAGGTTTTATTCCGTTTGGACTCCGTTTGATATTCTTTTTCTGCGAAACTCTGAAATAGGCAAAAAACAGCAATTCTGGGCTGGGCCTCCGGTTAATAGGTTAGTCCCAAAAATAATATAAAAGTGTATAATAAAGCCCAATAATGTCCAAAACAGAATATAATATAGCATGGAGCAATCAAAAATTATAGATACATTGGAGACGTATCAAGCATCCCCAAGCTTAATTACTGCTCGTCCTCGAGTAGGTAAATGATAAAAACAGAATTTTTTATGTGGAATGCTACTTGGCATAATTTAAATGTAATTCTTCTTAATTGTGGTATGAATATTCAGATCCGAAATATTCAAGATAAAAGTTCAATATTGACATAAAAATAATAATACTTCAAGCATACTAACTAAGCAATTATGTCTTCTCAAAATAACATGGCCAATGAAAGTTCATCCCTACAAAATCATATAGTTTAGTCATGCTCCATTTTCGTCACACAAGAATGCTCTCATCATGCACAACCCCGATGACAAGCCAAGCAATTGTTTCATACTTTAGTAATCTCAAACTTTTTCAACTTTCACGCAATACATGAGCGTGAGCCATGGATATAACACTATGGGTGGAATAGAATATAATGATGGGGGTTATGTGGAGAAGGCAAAACAAGGAGAAAGTCTCACATCAACGAGGCTAATCAATGAGCTATGGAGATGCCCATTGATTGATGTTAATGAAAGGAGTAGGGATTGCCATGCAACGGATGCACTAGAGCTATAAATATATGAAAGCTCAACAAAAGAAACTAAGTGGGTGTGCATCCAACTTGCTTGCTCACGAAGACCTAGGGCACTTGAGGAGGCCCATTGTTGGAATATACAAGACAAGTTCAATAATGAAAAATTCCCACTAGTATATGAAGGTGACAAAACAAGAGACTCTCTATCATGAAGATCATGGTCCTACTTTGAAGCACAAGTGTGGAAAAAGGATAGTAGCATTGTCCCCTTTTATTTTTTTATTTTTTTGGGCCTTCCCTTTTTTTATTTCGCCTTTTTATTGGGACAATGCTCTATTAATGATGATCATCACACTTCTATTTATTTACAACTCAAAGATTACAACTCGATACTAGAACAAAGTATGACTCTAGATGAATGCCTCCGGCGGTGTACAGGGATATGCAATGAACCAAGAGTGACATGTGTGAAAGAATTATGAATGGTGGCTTTGCAAAAAATACTATGTCAACTACATGATCATGCAAAGCGATATGACCATGATGAACGTGTCATGATAAACGGAACGGTGGAAAGTTGCATGGCAATATATCTCGGAATGGCTATTAAATGCCATAATAGGTAGGTATGGTGGCTGTTTTGAGGAACATATAAGGAGGTTTATGTGTGAAGAGCGTATCATATCACGGGGTTTGGATGCACCAACGAAGTTTGCACCAACTCTCAATGTGAGAAAGGGCAATGCACGGTACCAAACAGGCTGGCAATGGTGGAAAGGTGAGAGTGCGTATAATCCATGGACTCAACATTAGTCATAAAGAACTCACATACTTATTGCATAAATCTAGAAGTCAACAAAAACCAAGCACTACGCGCATGCTCCTAGGGGGATAGATTGGTAGGAAAAGACCATCGCTCGTCCCCGACCGCCACTCATAAGGAGGACAATCAAAGAACACCTCATGTTTCAAATTTATTACATAACGTTTACCATACGTGCATGCTACGGGACTTGCAAACTTCAACACAAGTATTTCTCAAATTCACAACTACTCAACTAGCACAAATTTGATATCACTACCTCCATGTCTCAAAACAATCATCAAGCATCAAACTTTTTTTAGTATTCAACACACTCATAAGAAAGTTTTTACTAATCTTGAATACCTAGCATATTAGGATTATTTGAGAAAATTACCATGCTATTTAAGACTCTCAAAATAATCTAAGTGAAGCATGAGATAATAATAGTTTCTATAAAACAAAACCACGACCGTGCTCTTAAAGATATAAGTGAAGTACTAGAGCAAAAACTATATAACTCAAAAGATATAAGTGAAGCACATAGAGTATTCTAATAATTTCCGAATCAAGTGTGACTCTCTCAAAAGGTGTGTACAGCAAGGATGATTGTGGTAAAGTAAAAATCAGAGACTCAAATCATACAATACGCTCCAAGCAAAACACATATCATGTGGTGAATAAAAATATAGCTCCAAGTAAAGTTACCGATGGAAGTAGACGAGAGGGGATGCCTTCCGGGGCATCCCCAAGCTTTGGCTTTTAGGTGTCCTTAGATTATCTTGGGGGTGCCATTGGCATCCCCAAGCTTAGGCTCTTGCCACTCCTTGTTCCATAATCCATCAAATCTTTCACCCAAAACTTGAAATCTTCACAACACAAAACTCAGCAGAAAATCTCGTGATCTCCGTTAGCGAAAGAAAACAAAAGACCACTTCAAGGTACTGTAATGAACTCATTATTTATTTATATTCGTGTTAAACCTACTTTATTCCAACTTCTCTATGGTTTATAAGCTCTTTTACTAGCCATAGAATCATCAAAATAAGCAAACAACACACGAAAAACAGAATCTGTCAAAAACAGAACAATCTATAGTAATCTGTAACTAACGCAAACTTCTGGAACTCCAAAAATTCTGACAAAATAGGACGACCTAGAAAATTTGTTTATTGATCAGAAGCAATTGGAATAAATATATTATCACGTTGTGGTGATTTTTAACAATTATTTTCGTGAACAGAAAGTTTCTAGAATTTTCAGCAAGATCAAATAACTATCATCCCAGAAGATCCTATAGGTTTAACTTGGAACAAACTCTAAGTAAAACATAAAAACACATATAACCAGAGGCTAGATCAAATATTTATTCCTAAACAGAAGCAAAAAGCAAAAAACTAAAAATAAAATTGGGTTGCCTCCCAACAAGCGCTATCGTTTAACGCCCCTAGCTAGGCATAAAGATTTCAATGATGCTCACATGAAAGACAAGAATTGAAGCACAAATAGAGCATCATAATACACGTGACAAACACATCTAAGTCTAACATACTTCCTATGCATAGGCATCTTATAGACAAACAAATTATCAAGGCAAGCAAAAACTAGCTTATGCAAGGAAGCGGAAAGAAACAATAGCAATCTCAACATAACGAGAGGTAATTTAGTAACATGAAAATTTCTACGACCATATTTTCCTCTCTCATAATAATTACATGTAGGATCATAAGAAAATTCAACAATATAGCTATCACATAACATATTCTCAACATGATCCACATGCATGCGAAGTTGACACTCTTCCAAAATAGTGGGATTAACATTAGCTAAAGTCATGACCTCTCCAAACCCACATTTATCAAAAACTTCATAAGATTGAACATGCTCCAAATATGTGGGATCTAAAGTTGACACTCTTCCAAACCCACTTTCAATACTATTTCAAACACTATTATCAATCTCATATTCATCATGGGGCTTAAATAAATTTTCAAGATCATAAGAAGAATCACCCCAATCATGATCATTGCAACAAGTAGTAGACATAGCAAAACTAGCATCCCCAAGCTTAGGGTTTTGCATATTATTGACATCAAGAGAATTTATAGTAAAATTATTGCAATCATGCTTTTTATCGAAGGAACTATCAAGTATGGGTGCAATAGCAACGATCTCATGTTTAACATACGAGACTATAGCAAATTCGTCTTCATAAATATTGGCATCATGGCCACAAGAATAGCAAGCATCATGTTCATCAAGGGATATTTCAACCAAATCATCGGAATCATCATTATCTATAGATTCAAGCATATCCTTATTTTCTTCCAAAGCAACAGTCATTCTTTCAATAAATTCTTGGACATAGACATTATGAGCAAAGTTTTCATTGCAATATTTAAGTATGACGGAATTTTCAGATTTGTTGAGAGTAAAATCATACTTTTCAATCAAAGAAGCAACTTCATGAGCACCCTTAAAAATGACAAAATTCTTCAATTTGTTTGATATCATAGTAGCTATAAACACCCTTTGCATAAGAAGATAAGATTTCATTATCATTGAACTCACATAGGTAGGGAAGGTGTTTTTTAGGGTTCTTAGAGCAACAAGTAAAATCACAAATTTCACTAAGATTCCAAGCATAGCATAGCAAACTATTTATATGATACCATAAGAGCTTCCCTTTTTCAGACAAACGATGACGCACAAAATGAGCATGCTCATCTAAAGATTTCCCATCAACTAGGCTAGTTGGGGTTTCAGCACGAGCGCATAAGGATCGAAGATGATCCAAGTAGAACACTTTAAGTGGATCCATATCAATAGATTTTCAGCAAGCGAAGATGCAAGCATATAGAAGGCACATGGCAACATGAGCAAACAAAAGGACGAACGGAAAAGAGAGGCCGAATAAAACGACAAGGGTGAAGTGGGGGAGAGGAAAACGAGAGGCAAATAGCAAATAATGTAATGCAGGAGATAAGGGTTTGTGATGGGTACTTGGTATGTTGACTTTTGCGTAGACTCCCCGGCAACGGTGCCGGAAATCCTTCTTGCTACCTCTTGAGCACTGCGTTGGTTTTCCCTTGAAGAGGAAAGGGTGATGCAGTAAAGCAGCGTAAATATTTCCCTCAGTTTTTGAGAACCAAGGTATCAATCCAGTAGGAGGCCACGCACGAGTCCCTCGCACCTACACAAACAAATAAATCCACGCAACCAACGCGATAAGGGGTTGTCAATCCCTTCACGGTAACTTACGAGAGTGAGATCTGATAGATATGATAGGATAATATTTTTGGTATTTTTATGATAAAGATGCAAAGTAAAGTAAACAAAATAAAAACGACGCCAGAAATAGCTTGTTGTCGGGAGATTAATATGATGGAAAATAGACCCGGGGGCCATAGGTTTCACTAGTGGCTTCTCACAAGAGCATAAGTATTTATGGTGGGTGAACAAATTAGTGTTGAGCAATTGACAAAATTGAGCATAGTTATGAGAATATCTAGGTAGATCATGTATATAGGCAGCACATCCGAGAAAAGTAGACCGACTCCTGCCTGCATCTACTACTATTACTCCACACATCGACCGCTATCCAGCATGCATCTAGAGTATTAAGTTCATAAGAACAGAGTAACGCTTTAAGCAAAATGACATGATGTAGATGGATAAATTCATGCAATATGATATAAACCCCATCTTGTTATCCTCGATGGCAACAATACAATACGTGCCTTGATGCCCCTACTGTCACTAGGAAAGGACACCGCAAGATTGAACCCAAAGCTAAGCACTTCTCCCATTGCAAGAAAGATCAATCTAGTAGGCCAAACCAAACTGATAATTCGAAGAGACTTGCAAAGATAACCAATCATACATAAAAGAATTCAGAAGATTCAAATATTGTTCGTAGATAAACTTGATCACAAACCCACAATTCATCGGTCTCAACAAACACACCGCAAAATAATATTACATCGAATAGATCTCCACGAGAGAGGGGGAGAGCATTGTATTGAGATCGAAAAAGAGAGAAGAAGCCATCTAGCTAATAACTATGGACCCAAAGTTCTGAGGTAAACTACTCACACTTCATCGGAGAGGCTATGGTGTTGATGTAGAAGCCCTCCGTGATCGATGCCCCCTCCGGCGGAGCTCCGGAACAGGCCCCAAGATGGGATCTCACGGGTACAGAAGGTTGCGGCGGTGGAATTAGGTTTTTGGGTCCGTATCTGGTAGTTTGGGGGTACGTAGGTATATATAGGAGGAAAAAGTACGTCGGCGGAGCAACATGGGGCCCACGAGGTTGGAGGGCGCGCCTGGGGGGTAGGCGCGCCCCCTACCTCGTGGCTTCCTGGTTGATGTCTTGACGTAGGGTCCAAGTCCTCTGGATCACGTTCATTCCGAAAATCACGTTCCCGAAGGTTTCATTCCGTTTGGCTCCGTTTGATATTCTTTTTCTGCGAAACTCTGAAATAGGCAAAAAAACAGCAATTCTGGGCTGGGCCTCCGGTTAATAGGTTAGTCCCAAAAATAATATAAAAGTGTATAATAAAGACCAATAATGTCCAAAACAGAATATAATATAGCATGGAGCAATCAAAAATTATAGATACGTTGGAGATGTATCAGTACACGATATAGACGGGACTACGTGACATGCTACGCCCGCGCCTCTACTACGACACGTGTTGCTCCTTACTCGGCCAAAGTTCATCATTGCAGAGAGACTGATTGACCAGTATGTACGTACACGTTCACGACAATGCTACATACGCTTCGATTGGGTGGGTCCCAGCTGTCAGGGAGGATAAGGATGCACTTCCTTTCGTGCGAAGATATAGCTGGTGGGTCCCAGCTGTCAGGGGGAAGAATCATTCTTTTTGCCCGTAGTATGAACGCACTTCGTTGCGTGTGAAGATCTAGCGGATGGGTCCCAGCTGTCAGGGGGAAACATCTTTTTCGCAAAATACAGAGTCCCTTCCGGTGGGTCCCTGCTGTCTGGTGGAGGAATAATTATTTTACGCATAATAGGAGGCACTTCCTTGCTGCAGTCGTGGACCCACCTGTCAGCCTCACCACGAACAGTCCTCTTCCGATGGAAGTCGTTCCTTGACCACATTGACCACGCCGCGCCGATAGCACCAAGGCGGTCTACGACGGCGAGGCCTAGGAAGGGGAAGACGCGGCAGGGGATGCCCATGCAGAGAGGAGTACGAGGGTTGACTGGCTCGGCTGCGGTGTGAGGCCGTCGTCGCTGCAGAATAATAGGGGTTGTGGGTGAGTAGAGGGATGACCTGGCCAGAGGTTGGATTTGGAGGGGGTGGTGAGGCCTGCGCGGCAGCACAGCCGGCCATGGGAGGCAGGAGCAGGCGGCACAACCTGCGATGGTTTGGGTGGCTGGAGCAAGAAGACCAGAAGTTGAAGAAGCACGACAGCCGTTGGATGGACATCGTACGGTCACCGCAACTAAAATTGTTTATATTGACTAAGTTGACAAATCCTGGATCCCCATCAACTTAGTAGGCCCAAATGTCAGCCTCCAAATAAGGTGGGTCCCAGCTAGTAGGGGGTATTCTTCTTTTGTGTGTAATAAGGAGGCACGTCCTTGCGTGCAAAGATATAGCTGGTGGGTTCGAGCTGTCAGCGAGAGGAACATTTTTTCGCGAAATACCGAGGCCGTTCCAGTGGGTCCTCGCTGTCAGATGGAGGAGTCATTATTTTGTGCGTAATAAGGAGGCACTTACTTGCGTACGGCCGTGGACCCACCTGTCAGCCTCTCCATGTACAGTTCTGTTCTGATGGATGTCATTTGTTGACCATGTTCATGTTGGGTAACGTAGTAATTTCAAAAAAAATCATACGCACACGCAAGATCATGGTGATGCATAGCAACGAGAGGGGAGAGTGTTGTCCATGTACCCTCGTAGACTGACAGCGGAAGTGTTATCACAACGCGGTTGATGTAGTCGTACGTCTTCACGATCCGACCGATCAAGTACCGAACGTACGGCACCTCCAAGTTCTACACACATTCAGCTCAATGACGTCCCTCGAACTCCGATCCAGCCGAGTGTTGAGGGAGAGTTTCGTCAGCACGATGGCGTGGTGACGATGATGATGTTCCACCGACGCAGGGCTTCGCCTAAGCTCCGCAACGGTATTATCGAGGTGTAATATGGTGGAGGGGGGCACCGCACACGGCTAAAATATCGTATATCAAGTGTGTATTGAGGTGGCCCCCTGCCCCCGTATATAAAGGAGCAAGGGGGAGGCCGGCTGCCCTAGGTGCGCCAACGAGAGAGGGGGAGTCCTCCTCCTAGTAGGAGTAGGACTCCCCTTTCCTAGTCCTACTAGGAAAAGAAGGGGGGAAGGAAAGAGAGGGAGAGGGAGAGGGAAAGGGGGCTGCGCCCCCCTCTCCTAGTCCAACTAGGATTCCTCCTGGGAGGGGGCGCACCACCTCCTGGCTGCTGCCCTCTCTCTCCCCTCAAGGCCCACTAAGGCCCAATACTTCCCCGGGGGGTTCCGGTAACCCTCCGGCACTCCGGTTTAATCCGAAACTTCTCCGGAACACTTCCGGTGTCCGACTATAGTCGTCCAATATATCAATCTTTATGTCTCGACCATTTCGAGACTCCTCGTCATGTCTGTGATCACATCCGGGACTCCGAACAACCTTCGGTACATCAAAACATATAAACTCATAATATAACTGTCATCGTAACTTTAAGCGTGCGGACCCTTTGGGTTCGAGAACTATGTAGACATGACCGAGACACCTCTCCGGTCAATAACCAATAGCGGGACCTGGATGCCCATATTGGCTCCCACATATTCTACGAAGATCTTTATCGGTCAGACCGCATAACAACATACGTTGTTCCCTTTGTCATCGGTATGTTACTTGCCCGAGATTCGATCGTCGGTATCTCGATACCTAGTTCAATCTCGTTACCGGCAAGTCTCTTTACTCGTTCCGTAATACATCATCCCGCAACTAACTCATTAGTCACAATGCTTGCAAGGCTTATAGTGATGTGCATTACCGAGTGGGCCCAGAGATACCTCTCCGACAATCGGAGTGACAAATCCTAATCTCGAAATACGCCAACCCAACAAGTACCTTTGGAGACACCTGTAGAGCACCTTTATAATCACCCATTTACGTTGTGACGTTTGGTAGCACACAAAGTGTTCCTCCGGTAAACGGGAGTTGCATAATCTCATAGTCATAGGAACATGTATAAGTCATGAAGAAAGCAATAGCAACATACTAAACGATCGGGTGCTAAGCTAACGGAATGGGTCATGTCAATCACGTCATTCTCCTAATGAGGTGATCCCGTTAATCAAATGACAACTCATGTCTATGGCTAGGAAACATAACCATCTTTGATTAACGAGCTAGTCAAGTAGAGGCATACTAGTGACACTCTGTTTGTCTATGTATTCACACATGTATTATGTTTCCGGTTAATACAATTCTAGCATGAATAATAAACATTTATCATGATATAAGGAAATATATAATACTTTATTATTGCCTCTAGGGCATATTTCCTTCAGTCTCCCACTTGCACTAGAGTCAATAATCTAGTTCACATCGCCATGTGATTTAACATCAATAATTCACATCACCATGTGATTAACACCCATAGTTCACATCTCTATGTGACCAACACTCAAAGGGTTTACTAGAGTCAATAATCTAGTTCACATCGCTATGTGATTAACACCCAAAGAGTACTAAGGTGTGATCATGTTTTGATTGTGAGATAATTTTAGTCAACGGGTCTGTCACATTCAGATCCGTAAGTATTTTGCAAATTTCTATGTCTGCAATGCTCTGCACGGAGCTACTCTAGCTAATTGCTCCCACTTTCAATATGTATCTAGACCGAGACTTAGAGTCATCTAGATTAGTGTCAAAACTTGCATCGACGTAACCCTTTACGACGAACCTTTTGTCACTTCCATAATCGAGAAACATATCCTTATTCCACTAAGGATAATTTTGACCGCTGTCCAGTGATCTACTCCTAGATCACTATTGTACTCCCTTGCCAAAATCAGTGTAGGGTATACAATAGATCTGGTACACAGCATGGCATACTTTATAGAACCTATGGCCAAGGCATAGGGAATGACTTTCATTCTCTTTCTATCTTTGCCGTGGTCGGGCTTTGAGTCTTACTCAATTTCACACCTTGTAACACAGGCAAGAACTCTTTCTTTGACTGTTCTATTTTGAACTACTTCAAAATCTTGTTAAGGTATGTACTCATTGAAAAACTTATCAAGCGTCTTGATCTATCTCTATAGATCTTGATGCTCAATATGTAAGCAGCTTCACCGAGGTCTTTCTTTTGAAAAACTCCTTTCAAACACTCCTTTATGCTTTGCAGAATAATTCTACATTATTTCTGATTAACAATATGTCATTCACATATACTTATCAGAAATGCTGTAGTGCTCCCACTCACTTTCTTGTAAATACAGGCTTCACCGCAAGTCTGTATAAAACTATATCCTTTGATCAACTTATCAAAGTGTATATTCCAACTCCGAGATGCTTGTACCAGTCCATAGATGGATCGCTGGAGCTTGCATATTTTGTTAGCACTTTTAGGATTGACAAAACCTCCTGGTTGCATCATATACAACTCTTCTTTAATAAATCCATTAAGGAATGTAGTTTTGTTTATCCATTTGCCATATTTCATAAAATGCGGCAATTGCTAACATGATTCAGACAGACTTAAGCATAGATACGAGTGAGAAACTCTCATCATAGTCAACACCTTGAACTTGTCGAAAAACCTTTTTGCGACAATTCTTGCTTTGTAGATAGTAACACTACTATCAGCGTCCGTCTTCCTCTTGGCGATCCATTTATTCTCAATGGCTTGCCGATCATCGGGCAAGTCAACCAAAGTCCACACTTTGTTCTCATACATGGATCTCATCTCAGATTTCATGGCCTCAAGCCATTTTGCGGAATCTGGGCTCACCATCGCTTCTTCATAGTTCGTAGGTTCGTCATGGTCTAGTAACATAACCTCCAGAACAGGATTACCGTACCACTCTGGTGCGGATCTTACTCTGGTTTACCTACGAGGTTTGGTAGTAACTTGATCTGAAGTTACATGATCATCATCATTAACTTCCTCACTAATTGGTGTAGGAGCCACAGGAACAGATTTCTGTGATGAACTACTTTCCAATAAGGGAGCAGGTACAGTTACCTCATCAAGTTCTACTTTCCTCCCACTCACTTCTTTCGAGAGAAACTCCTTCTCCAGAAAGGATCCATTCTTAGCAACGAATGTCTTGCCTTTCGGATCTGTGATAGAAGGTGTACCCAACTGTCTCCATTGGGTATCCTATGAAGACACATTTCTCCGATTCGGGTTTGAGCTTATCAGGATGAAGCCTTTTCACATAAGCATCGTAACCCCAAAATTTTAAGAAACGACAACTTTGGTTTCTTGCTAAACCACAGTTCATAAGGCGTCATCTTAACGGATTTTGATGGTGCCCTATTTAACGTGAATGCCGCTGTCTCTAATGCATAACCCCAAAACGATAGTGGTAGATCGGTAAGAGACATCATATATCGCACCATATCTAATAAAGTACGGTTACGATGTTCGGACACACCATTACACCGTGGTGTTCCAGGTGGCGTGAATTTGTGAAACTATTCCACATTGTTTTAATTGAATACCAAACTCGTAACTCAAATATTTGTCTCCGCGATCAAATCATAGAAACCTTATTTTCTCGTCACGATGATTTTCTACTTCACTCTGAAATTCTTTGAACTTTTCAAATGCTTCAGACTTATGTTTCATCAAGTAGATATACCCATATCTGCTCAAATCATCTGTGAAGGTCAGAAAATAATGATACCTGCTACGAGCCTCAATATTCATCGGACCACATACATCTGTATGTATGATTTCCAACAAATCTGTTGCTCTCTCCATAGTTCCGGAGAACGGCGTTTTTAGTCATCTTGCCCATGAGGCACGGTTCGCAAGCATCAAGTGATTCATAATCAAGTGATTCCAAAATCCCATCAGTATGGAGTTTCTTCATGCGCTTTACACCAATATGACCTAAACGGCAGTGCCACAAATAAGTTGCACTATCATTATTAACTTTGCATCTTTTGGCTTCATTATTATGAATATGTGTATCACTACGATCGAGATCCAACAAACCATTTTCGTTGGTGTGTATGACCATAGAAGGTTTTTATTCATGTAAACAGAACAACAATTGTTCTCTAACTTAAATGAATAACCGTATTGCAATAAACATGATCAAATCATATTCATGCTCAACGCAAACACCAAATAACACTTATTTAGTTTCAACACTAATCCCGAAAGTACAGGGAGTGTGCGATGATGATCATATCAATCTTGGAACTACTTCCAACACACATCGTCACCTCGCCTTTTACTAGTCTCTGTTTATTCTGCAACTCCCGTTTCGAGTTACTACTCTTAGCAACTGAACCAGTATCAAATACCGAGGGGTTGCTATAAACACTAGTAAAGTACACATCAATAACATGTATATCCAATATACCTTTGTTCACTTTGCCATCCTTCTTATCCACCAAATAGTTGGGGTAGTTCCGCTTCCAGTGACCAGTCCCTTTGCAGTAGAAGCACTTAGTCTCAGGCTTAGGACCAGACTTAGGCTTCTTCACTTGAGCAGCAACTTGCTTGCCGTTCTTCTTGAAGTTCCCCTTCTTCCCTTTGCCCTTTTCTTGAAACTAGTGGTCTCGTCAACCATCAACACTTGATGTTTTTCTTGATTTCTACCTTCGTCGATTTCAGCATCACGAAGAGCTCGGGAATTACTTTCGTCATCCCTTGCATACTATAGTTCATCACGAAGTTCTACTAACTTGGTGATGGTGACTAGAGAATTCTGTCAATCACTATTTTATCTGGAAGATTAACTCCCACTTGATTCAAGCGATTGTAGTACCCAGACAATCTGAGCACATGCTCACTAGTTGAGCGATTCTCCTCCATCTTTTAGCTATAGAACTTGTTGGAGACTTCATATCTCTCAACTCGGGTATTTGCTTGAAATATTAACTTCAACTCCTGGAACATCTCATATGGTCCATGACGTTCAAAACGTCTTTGAAGTCCCGATTCTAAGCCGTTAAGCATGGTGCACTAAACTATCAAGTAGTCATCATATTGAGCTAGCCAAACGTTCATAACGTCTGCATCTGCTCCTGCAATAGGTCTGTCACCTAGCGGTGCATCAAGGACATAATTTTTCTGTGCAGCAATGAGGATAATCCTCAGATCACGGATCCAATCCGCATCTTTGCTACTAACATCTTTCAACATAATTTTTTCTCTAGGAACATATCAAAAATAAACACAGGGAAGCAACAACGCGAGCTATTGATCTATAACATAATTTGCAAAATACTATCAGGACTAAGTTCATGATAAATTTAAGTTCAATTAATCATATTACTTAAGAACTCCCACTTAGATAGATATCCCTCTAATCATCTAAGTGATTACGTGATCCAAATCAACTAAACCATGTCCGATCATCACGTGAGATGGAGTAGTTTCAATGGTGAACATCACTATGTTGATCATATCTACTATATGATTCACGCTCGACCTTTCGGTCTCCGTGTTCTGAGGCCATATCTACATATGCTAGGCTCGTCAAGTTTAACCTGAGTATTCCGCGTGTGCAACTGTTTTGCACCCATTGTATTTGAACGTAGAGACTATCACACCCGATCATCATGTGGTGTCTCAGCACGAAGAACTTTCGCAACGATGCATACTCAGGGAGAACACTTTTATCTTGAAATTTTAGTGAGAGATCATCTTATAATGCTACCGTCAATCAAAGCAAGATAAGATGCATAAAGGATTAACATCACATACAATCAATATAAGTGATATGATATGGCCATCATCATCTTGTGCTTGTGATCTCCATCTCCGAAGCACCGTGTTCGTGATCTCCATCTCCGAAGCACTGTCATGATCACCATCGTCACCGGCGCGACACCTTGATCTCCATCCTAGTATCGTTGTCGTCTCGCCAACTAATTGCTTTTACGACTATCGCTACCGCTTAGTGATAAAGTAAAACTATTACATGGTGATTGAATCTCATACAATAAAGCGACAACCATATGGCTCCTGCCAGTTGCCGATAACTCGGTTACAAAACATGATCATCTCATACAATAAATTATATCACATCATGTCTTGACCATATCACATCACAACATGCCCTGCAAAAACAAGTTAGACGTCCTCTACTTTGTTGTTGCAAATTTTACGTGGCTGCTACGGGCTTAGCAAGAACCGTTCTTACCTACGCATCAAAACCACAACGATAGTTTGTCAAGTTGGTGCTGTTTTAACCTTCGCAAGGACCGGGCGTAGCCACACTCGGTTCAACTAAAGTGAGAGAGACAGACACCCGCCAGTCACCTTTAAGCAACGAGTGCTCCGAACGGTGAAACCAGTCTCGCGTAAGCGTACGCGTAATGTCGGTCCGGGCCGCTTCATCTCACAATACCGCTGAACCAAAGTATGACATGCTGGTAAGCAGTATGACTTATATCGCCCACAACTCACTTGTGTTCTACTTGTGCATAGCATCAACGCATAAAACCAGGCTCGGATGCCACTGTTGGGTAACGTCGTAATTTCAAAAAAATTCCTACGCACACGCAAGATCATGGTGATGCATAGCAACGAGAGGGGAGAGTGTTGTCCACGTACCCTCGTAGACTGACAGCGGAAGCGTTATCACAACGCGGTTGATGTAGTCGTACGTCTTCACGATCCGACCGATCAAGTACCGAACGTATGGCACCTCCAAGTTCTACACACGTTCAGCTCGATGACGTCCCTCGAACTCCGATCCAGCCGAGTGTTGAGGGAGAGTTTCATCAGCACGACGGCGTGGTGACGATGATGATGTTCCACCGACGCAGGGCTTCGCCTAAGCTCCGCAACGGTATTATCGAGGTGTAATATGGTGGAGGGGGGCACCGCACATGGCTAAAATATCGTATATCAAGTGTGTATTGAGGTGTCCCCCTGCCCCCGTATATAAAGGAGCAAGGGGGAGGCCGGCTGCCCTAGGCGCGCCAAGGAGAGAGGGGGAGTCCTCCTCCTAGTAGGAGTAGGACTCCCCTTTCCTAGTCCTACTAGGAAAAGAAGGGGGGATGGAAAGAGAGGGAGAGGGAGAGGGAAAGGGGGCTGCGCCCCCCTCTCCTAGTCCAACTAGGATTCCTCCTGGGAGGGGGCGCACCACCTCCTGGCTGCTGCCCTCTCTCTCCCCTCAAGGCCCACTAAGGCCCAATACTTCCCCGGGGGGTTCCGGTAACCCTCCGGCACTCCGGTTTAATCCGAAACTTCTCCGGAACACTTCCGGTGTCCGACTATAGTCGTCCAATATATCAATCTTTATGTCTCGACCATTTCGAGACTCCTCGTCATGTCCGTGATCACATCCGGGACTCCGAACAACCTTCGGTACATCAAAACATATAAACTCATAATATAACTGTCATCGTAACTTTAAGCGTGCGGACCCTTTGGGTTCGAGAACTATGTAGACATGACCGAGACACCTCTCCGGTCAATAACCAATAGCGGGACCTAGATGCCCATATTGGCTCCCACATATTCTACGAAGATCTTTATCGGTCATACCGCATAACAACATACGTTGTTCCCTTTGTCATCGGTATGTTACTTGCCCGAGATTCGATCGTCGGTATCTCGATACCTAGTTCAATCTCGTTACCGGCAAGTCTCTTTACTCGTTCCGTAATACATCATCCCGCAACTAACTCATTAGTCACAATGCTTGCAAGGCTTATAGTGATGTGCATTACCGAGTGGGCCCAGAGATACCTCTCCGACAATCGGAGTGACAAATCCTAATCTCGAAATACGCCAACCCAACAAGTACCTTTAGAGACACCTGTAGAGCACCTTTATAATCACCCATTACGTTGTGACGTTTGGTAGCACACAAAGTGTTCCTCCGGTAAACGGGAGTTGCATAATCTCATAGTCATAGGAACATGTATAAGTCATGAAGAAAGCAATAGCAACATACTAAACGATCGGGTGCTAAGCTAACGTAATGGGTCATGTCAATCACGTCATTCTCCTAATGAGGTGATCCCGTTAATCAAATGACAACTCATGTCTATGTCTAGGAAACATAACCATCTTTGATTAACGAGCTAGTCAGGTAGAGGCATACTAGTGACACTCTGTTTGTCTATGTATTCACACATGTATTATGTTTCCGGTTAATACAATTCTAGCATGAATAATAAACATTTATCATGATATAAGGAAATATATAATACTTTATTATTGCCTCTAGGGCATATTTCCTTCAGTTCACCACACCGTGCCGATAGCACCAGGGTGGTGGACAACGGTGAGGCCTAGGAGCGGAACGACCCGGAGCCGGGGAAGACTCGGCAGTGGTTGCCCACACGGTGGGGAGTACGAGGGTTTACTGGTTCGACTGCCTTCGCTGGAAAATAACAGGAGGTGTGGGTGAGTAGAGGAATGGCCTGGCCAGCGATGGAGTAGGGTGGGGCGGTGCGGGAGTAGGCAGTCCCACCGGCGCATGTTTGGGCGGCTCGAGCAAGAAGATCAGATATTGAAGAAGCAGCACGGCCGTTGGATTAACATCCAACGATCACTACTCCTAGAATCGTTTGTGGACTAAGTTGACAAAGCCTTTCGTACACGTCAACCTAGTAGACCCACAAGTCAGCCTCCAAATCTGTCCCAACCATCATACAACCCAAAATTTCTAGCCAGATTCAAATTAATTTAAAAACTAAACATACCTTAATTTAAATCCAAGAAATTTTACCCGTACAAAAGCAATGAAATTTAAAATATCAAAATCCGAAAGAAAAAAAGTTTTTTGGAGCTAATTGCCTGTTTGCTATATTTTTTCATTTTACAGCCCATTTTCTTATTACTTATAACCAATTTCTTATTATTTATAGCCCTTATTACTTATAGCCCATTTTCTGGGCAAGCCCGAATGCATCCCTCCTCGTCTTGAAAGATTACCGGCCCAGCAGGGCGTAGAAAAGCAAGTAGGCCTATGTTGGTTATTTTGCAAAAAACAAAATAGCTGCGCTAGCCATTTTCAGAAAGGAAAAAAACTGGGCTGGTCATGTGGTAAACATATGAAATAAAAGCCTGGGCTAGACGGGCCACAGCTCCCGCACAACCCAGTTGATACCCTTCTCCATCCCGAGAAAAAAAAAAGAAGAAAATACTGCACACGCTACTGGGTCCCGGGTGTCTGCCGCTCCTTGTGAAGTTATCTTGCTTATTGACTACGTTGACAGTAGCATGCGACCCAGATGTCAGGAAACCATCCGGAGGAACCCTTTTTTCTTGTAATAAAGGAGGCACTTGCTTGCCTACTGCCATGATCCTGGTGGGTCCCTACTGTCATCTTCACCATGTATAGTCATCTCCTTATTCCTCTCGGTTGTTGACCATGTTGACGACACCGGAGGGCGGCGCCGCGGCGAGCGAACCAAGGCAGAGGACGATGGTGAGGCCTCAGACAGGAACGAACAGGAGCCGGGAAAGATGGGCAGAGTTTTTGGGTGCGATGTGGCCACGATGCATGCGCGACAGCAAAGCCAGCCGTGGGAGGCGGGAGTAGGCGGTCCAGCCGACGCTGGTTTGGCTTTGGCAGCTGGAGGAAGAAGAGACTGAAGAAACATGACAGACGTTGAATGTCAATCCAATGGTCAAGGTTGGCACAATTGTTTGTTGACTAAGCCGACACCACATAGCACACTTTTTTATAGGAAGAAAAGAAAAACTGGGCTAGTTCGCCAGATAACATTCCCGATCAAACCCTAACAAAACTAACTCGATTACATGATAAATCTCATCCAACCCATCACCGACCAGCAAGACTACGATGGGATTACTCATGCACGGCGCTGAGCATCATGAAATTGGTGATGGATGATGGTTGATGATGACGATGGCGACGATTTCCCCTCTCCGGAGCCCCGAACGGACTCTAGATATGCCCTGCCGAGGAAGAACAGGAGGTGGCGGCGGCTCTGTATCGTAAAACGTGATGAATCCTTCTCTCTGATTTTTTTCTCCCCGAACGTGAATATATGGAGTTGGAGTTGAGGTCGGTGGAGCCTCGTGGGACCCACAAGATAGGGGACGCGCCCCCCACCCTTGTGGACAGGTGGTGGGTCCCGCATGGTTGATTCTTTCACCAATATTTTCTATATATTCCAAAATTATTAGCTGTGAAGTTTCAGGTAATTCCGAGAACTTTTATTTCCGCACAAAAATAACACCATGGCAATTCTGCTGAAAACAACGTCAGTCCGGGTTAGTTCCATTTAAATCATGCAAATTATAGTCCAAAACACGGGCAAAAGATTTTGGAAAAGTAGATACGGTGGAGACGTATCAACTCCCCCAAGCTTAACCCATTGCTTGTCCTCAAGCAATTTAGTTGACAAACTGAAATTGATAAAGAAAAACTTTTACAAACTCTATTTGATCTTGTTGTTGCAAATATTTAAAGACAACATTCAAGTTTTCAGCAAAGATTATGAACTAAACATATTCACAATAACATTTAGGTCTCACATTTACTCATATCAATGGCGTAACCAACTAGCGAGCAATAACAATAAATCTCGAATGGAAACACTTTTTCAAAACAACCATGATATGATATAACAAGATGGTATCTCGCTAGCCCTTTGTGAGACCGCAAAACATAAATGCAGAGCACCCCTGAAGATCAAGGACTAACTAGACATTGTAATTCATGGCAAAAGAGATCCAGTCACAGTCATACTCAATATCGATTAATAATAACACATACTAATGACAGTGGTGCTATCTAACTGGTGCTTTTTATCAGAGGATGATGACTCAGGAATAAAAGTAAATAGATAGGCCCTTCATAGAGGGAAGCAGGGATTTCTAGAGGTGCCAGAGCTCGAGTTTTTGAAATAGAGATAAATAATATTTTGAGCGGTATGCTTTCATTGTCAACATAACAACCAAGAGAACTCGGTATCTTCCATACCAGATACATTATAGGCGGTTCCCAAATAGAATGGTAAAGTTTATACTCCCCGACACCAACAAGCACATTCCACGGCTGGTCCGAAACAATGGGTACTGTCCAACTAACAACAATCCTGGGGGAGTGTTTTTTGCAATTATATTTTGCTTTGATTTGAGCATGGGACTGGGCATCCTGGTTACCAGCCATTTTCTCGTGAATGATGAGCGGAGTCCACTCGTCGTGAGGATAACCCACCTAGCATGGAAGATACTGACAGCCCCAAGTCGCCACATGAGCGATTCGGGCATACAAAACAAATTATCATTTGAAGGTTTAGAGTTTGGCACATGCAAATTACTTGGAACTGCAGGTAAATACCGCATATAGGTAGGTATGGTGGACTCATATGGAACAACTTTGGGTTTATAGAAGTGGATGCACAAGTAGTGTTCCCCCTTAGTACAAGTGAAGGCTAGAAAAAGACTTGGGAGCGACCAACTAGAGAGCGACAACAGTCATAAACATGCATTAGGATTAACCAACATTGAGTGCAAGCATGAGTAGGATATAAATCACCATGAACATAAATATCGCGGAGGCTATGTTGATTTTGTCTCAACTACATGCGTGAACATATGCCAAGTCAAGCCACTCGAATCATTCAAAGGAGGATACCATCCTATCATACTACATCACAACCATTTTAAAAGCATGTTGGCACACAAGGTAAACCATTATAAACTCCTAGTTAATTAAGCATGGCATGAATAACTATAATCTCTAATTGTCATTGTTAACATGTTTCATTCATAATGGGCTGAATGAGGAATGATGGACTAATCATATTTACAAAAAACAAGATAGGTCGAGTTCATACTAGCTTTATAATATATCGTCATTATTGCCTTTCACTTGCACGACCGACGGTGTGGATAATAATAATAGTGCACGTGCATTGGACTAAGTTGGAATCTGCAAACAATTATTCAAAGGAGAAGACAAGGTAATATGGGCTCTTTGTTAGATCAACAATAATGCATATAAGAGCCACTCAACATTTTCATCGCGGTCTTCTCCTCTCGACCCCCAAAGAAAAGAAAAGAATTTCAAAGAAACACACTGAAATGTTTTTGGAGTTATTGTTTTTCTGAAGAAAGTAAAAACAAGAACGAGAAAAACTATTTACGCTGGAAAGCTCCCAACAAGCAAAAGAAGAACGAGAAATCTTTTGGGGTTTTATTTTACACTACTACTAATCAAACAAGGAAAGTAAACTAAGCTACAACTAATTTTTTTTTGGTTTTGCTCAAAGTTTTTTAGACACACAAGAAGAAAGCGAGAAAAAGAAAGTAAAGTATCATGGATAATACAATGAAAAAGTATGAACATCGACAACTGAAATTATTGTGTGAACATGAATGTAATGTCGGTGAGAAATACGTACTCCCCCAAGCTTAGGCTTTTGGCCTAAGTTGGTCTAGGGCCACGACTGGCCCGAGTTGTATCCGAAATCATAGTTGGGGTTGTATTGTGCTACAACAGCTTCCGCTTGGCGAGCTGCTTCCTGGAGGCGAGCGGCCTCCGTTGTTCTCTCATACGCGTTCGCCTCCTCTCAAGTTATAAAATATCTCCCTTTTACCTGAAAGTTAAAGACGGCAGGAGCAGGAAGGGTAGTATGGACGGCACGTCGTCTATCAAAGATTAGTCGGTACTGGAGGGATTATTCGTTCCTCTCAAGAAATTGGTAGCGTACCATAGCATTATTATCTAGAAAAGTAGGTGGCAAAATATTATTCCCTCTTATGGGTACACCCAGATAATTAGCTAAACGAGTTGCATAAATCCCACCAAATAAATCTCCATCTTTAGCATTAAGATGTAACCTCCTCGCAATAATGGCCCCCAAGTTATATCGCTTATCACCTAACACCGCACACTTGAGGACACTGAGATCTAAAACGCAAAGGTGGCAATGCTCATGCTTACAGTTAATGCATCTACCTATAAAGAGAGCAAAATAATGTATGGCAGGAAAGTGAATGCTCCCTATGGTAGCTTGTGTGATGTTTCTAGTTTCTACCACAGTGATGCTAGCAAGGAAATCATTGTATTCAGATTTGTGAGGCTCACTAAGAAGGCCCCATTGTGGAATTTTGCAAGCCGTATTAAAATACTCAAGGTCCATGGTATATTATTCATCATAAAGATCAAATAAAACAGTATGCTTATTGAGCTTAGATGAAAATTCAAACCTCCGCACAAAGGAATCAGTGAGGTAATAGTATTGTCGGCACTTTTCTGACACGAAGTCCTCGAGGTCGACATTTTGTACGTATGCATCAAACTCATCCTTGAAACCTGCATGAACCATGAATTCATCCGACGGCCATTCACAAGGCCGCACTTGAGCTTCCCTTGGTGGTTCAAGGTCCGGCTCACGTATCGCGAGCCTATGTGCTTGCTTCCTCAAAGAACCACCTTGGTACATTTTCCTAGACATTTTTCTTCCTCTGAAAAATTTCTGAAATTTTTAGTGACTCAAAATAAACGTGAACCAAACTCAAAAAAATTGATAGCAACTACTCCTACAATTGCCTAGAGGCTGTATCATGCATCAAAACTACTTTGGACCATATAAATCTGACATGCAAGCTCAAGAACAAGGTCACCACAACAACAAAAATGTGCAATAAATAAAGCACTAGAACAAAAACTAATTGGACCATTGGAGGAGTCACATACCGAAGAACATCCCCTCAAATCAGTTTTGCAAATGGAGCTTTGCACAAGGAGATCAAAAATGGCAGCAAGATGAGCAAGAACACGGGTTTGAGCTACATGATGTTTTTTTCTGGAGGAAGACAAAGTGGATGGGTGCTGGAATAACTGAAGGGGACCCACATGGGAGCCACAAAACAGGAGTGCGCCCAGGGGGTAGGGCGCCCCTCCACCCTTGTAGACCACTGGTGCATCCCCTTGGTGTGTTCTCAGTGCCAGAAATTCTCAAAAATTCTATAAAAAATCATACTAAATTTTCAGGGCATTTGGAGAAATTTTATTTTCGGGAAATTTTTTATTTCACGGATAACTCAGAAAACAGACTGATAATACTATTTTGCTTTATTTATTCTAAATAACAGAAAGTAAAAAGTGGGTACAGAAAGTTGTGCCTTCTAAATTCATCCATCTCATGCCCATCAAAAGGAATCCATTAACAAGGTTGATCAAGTCTTATTAAAAAACTTCTTCTGAATGACATGAAACCGGAGAACTTTCGAATAGCACTAGGTTACCTCAACGGGGATATGGATGTCCCTAACAATAAGAATTTCATATTTCTTTTTGGTAGTAGGAAGAGGGAATTCAAAACCTCCAATAGTAATAGTTGAAAATTTTCCAATAGAATTGATACTATGAACTTGAGGTTGTTTCTTAGGAAAGTGTACCGTATGCTCATTACCATTAACATGAAAAGTGGCATTGCCTTTGTTGCAATCAATAACAGCCCCTGCAGTATTCAAAAAGGGTCTACCAAGGACAGTCGACATACTATCGTCCTCAGGAATATCAAGAATAACAAAGTTCGTTAAGATAGTAACATTTGCAACCACAACAGGCACATCCTCACAAATACCGATGGTTAAGCAGTTGATTTATCAGCCATTTGCAAAGAGATTTCAGTAGGTGTCAACTTATTCAATTCAAGTCTATGATATAAAGAGAAAGGCATAACACTAATACCGGCTCCAAGATCACATAAAGCAGTTTTAACATAGTTTCTTTTAATGGAGCATGGTATAGTAGGTACTCCTGGATCTCCTAGTTTCTTTGGTATTACACCCTTAAAAGTATAATTAGCAAGCATGGTGGAAATTTTAGCTTCCGGTATCTTTCTATTATTAGTAACAATATCTTTCATATACTTAGCATAAGGAGACATTTTCAGCATATCAGTCAAACGCATACGCAAAAAGATAGGTCTTATCATTTCTGCAAAGCGCTCAAAATCCTCATCATCCTTTTTCTTGGATGGTTTAGGAGGAAAGGGCATGGGTTTCTGAACCCATGGTTCTCTTTCTTTACCATGCTTTCTAGCAAAGAAGTCTCTCTTATCAAAACGTTGATTCTTTGAGTGTGGGTTATCAAGATCAACAGCAGGTTCATTCTCTACATCATTCTCATTAGTAGGTTGAGCATCAACATGAACATCATCATTAACATTATCACTAGGTTCATGTTCATCACCAGATTGTGTCTCAGCATCAGAAATAGAAATATCAGTTGGATTCTCAGGTGTATCTATAACAGGTTCACTAGAAGCATGCAAAGTCCTATCATATTCTTTTTCTTTTTATTATTAGGACTAGGTGCACCAGTATTAATTCTCCAAGAATCTTGCTCAACTCTCTTAGGATGGCCCTCGGGATACAGAGGTTTCTGGGTCATTTTACCACCTCTCGTCATAACCCTAACAGCATTATCATTACTCTTACTATTCAACTCCTTAAGCAAATCATCATGTGCCTTAGTACTTGTTCTAATTGAGTTGTAACCATGGAAGCATGTTTACTAATAAGCTTAAGATCATTTACAGTTCTACTCATATAATCACCCAAGTGGTCCAGCATATAAGTGTCAGATTCTGGGTTCCGGCAAACCCTTGAGGTTCGAACACTCGGGTGCGCATGAAGATCTCTCTCTCTCTCTCTCTAGCTCGCTCTCGCACGATCTCAAGGCTTAACTCGACGAACCCGAAGAACAAGAGACACAAGGGTTTATACTGGTTCGGGCCACCATTGCGGTGTAATACCCTACTCCAGTGTGGTGTGGTGGATTGCCTTGCAGGCTGAGGATGAACAAGTACAAGGGAAGAACAACCTCCTGAGGAGAGGTGTTCTTGAGCTCGGTGAGCTTGTGTGTTCAGGATGGTCTGAATTATCCGTCCAAGATGAGATGCCTCCTACGGTGGTGGCTAGTCCTATTTATAGAGGCCCGGGTCCTCTTCCCAAATATTAGGCGGGAAGGGATCCCACAACGGCCAATTTGAGGGGGGACAACTAGTACAAGTTATCCTAAAAAAAGGTGGTCTTCGCCTGCCAAAGACTCTGGTGGTGACGTCGTCGTTGGCTCCGTGGTGACCTCCGTCCTGCCGTCCTGCTGGTCTTGGTCTCATTGCACCAATATGGAAACCTTTGCCTGATGCCTCAGGACTCCTCGCCTGCGCTTGCTCCTTTAGCACCAAAGAGGCAATGAGTACTCTGCGCCCGCTGGCGCCCGCCTGGCGTTGGTCGTCATGGCTCAGATCTTGCGAACCTTGCAAGGTGCCCCTTGCCTTGATATCTCCACTCCTCGGGAGCCAGCCTAGGGAGGCTGCCCCTGAGGAGGTCTTGCGTCATCCGCCTCGCGAGGTTTGGCCCCTCGCGAGGGTCTTGAGTGGTTGTTGATGAAGATGGTCATACCAGGCCGCTGGATGAGCCACGCCCTGGGCCGCAGGTAGACAAGTCTGGGTACCCCCATTCCTAGGACGCCGACAGTAAGCATTACGTTTTAATTGTCAACTAACATAAGCATTGAAGTTTTCTTGTTTAACAATAAAATTATCAAACTCATCCAAGTATTGACTAGCAGACTTATTATGAGGAATATCACCTTCATCAAATCTATAAAGAGAGTTTACCACTACCACCTGTGTCGGGTTATCAAGACCATGTATTTCTTCAATAGGCGGTAAATTCTTAACATCTTCAGCTTTAATACCTTTTTCTTTCATAGATTTCTTTGCCTCTTGCATATCTTGAGGACTGAGAAATAGAATACCCCTTTTCTTCAGAGTTCGCTTAGGAGTTGGTTCAGGAAGTGTCCAATCATTATCATTACTCAATAAATTATGCAATAGCAATTCAGCTTGCTCAATAGCTCTTTCCCTGAAACACAACCAGCACAACTATCCAGGTGGTCTCTTGAAGCATCGGTTAGTCCATTATAAAATATATCAATTATATCATTTTTCTTGAGAGGGTGATCAGGAAAAGCATTAAGTAATCGGAGAAGCCTCCCCCAAGCTTGTGGGAGATCTCTTCTTGAAATTGCACAAAGTTAAATATTTCCTTTAAAGCAGCTTGTTTCTTATGAGTAGGGAGATATTCTTAAGAGAAGTAGTAAATCATATCCTGGGGACTACGCACACAACCAGGAGCAAGAGTATTAAACCATAACTTAGCATCACCCTTTAACGAGAAAGGAAACAACTTAAGAATATAGTAATAGCAGATTTTTTCCTCATGAGCAAATAGGGTGGCTATATCATTCAATTTAGTAAGATGTGCCACAACACGTTCAGATTCATAACCATAGAAAGCATCAGATTCAACCAAAGTAATTAACTCAGGATCGATAGAGAATTCATAATCCTTATCAGTAACAAAGATAGGAAAAGTAGCAAACTTAGGATCATATTGTATTCTTGCATTCCAAGACTTTTCTTTCAACTTAGTTAACAATTTCTTAAGATCATCTCTATCATTACAAGCAAAGAAGTCTCTAGTAGTTTCTTCATCCATAATATAACCCTCAGGTACAACAGTCAATTCATATCTATGGGGAGAATCATAATCTTCAGTTTCAATAATATCATAAGTTTCAGTAATTTCATTTTCTCTAACCCTAGCAAGTTGTTCATCAAGAAATTCACCTAGTGGGACAGTCTTATCAAACAAAGAAGTACTTCCATCATAAGCGTCATGCAAAGCAGAAGTGGCATCATCAATGACATGCAACATATCCGAATCAATATCAGGTGTAGGTGTTGCAAGTTTACTTAAAACAGAAGGTGAATCAAGTGCAGAGCTAGATGGCAGTTCCTTACCTCCCCTCGTAGTTGAGGGGAAAATCTTGGTTCTTTGATCTTTCAAATTCCTCATAGTGATCAACAGATATAAATCCCAAGTAACTCAGAGAATAGAGCTATGCTCCCCAGCAACAGCACCAGAAAAAGGTCATGATAACCCACAAGTATAGGGGGTCGCAACAGTTTTCGAGGGTAGAGTATTCAACCCAAATTTATTGATTCGACACAAGGGGAGCCAAAGAATATTCTCAAGTATTAGCACCTGAGTTGTCAATTCAGCCACACCTGAAAGAATTAATATTTGCAGCAAAGTATTTAGTAGCAAAGTAGTAAGGAAGTAACGGTAACGGTGGCAAAAGTAACAGTAGCAGTTTTGTAGCAATCGTAACAGTGGCAATGGAAAAGTAACCTAGCAAAGATCAATATGAAACGAACTCGTAGGCAATGAATCAATGGATAATTATGTCAGATGGCATTCATCATGCAACAGTTATAACCTAGGGTGACACAGAACTAGCTCCAATTCATCAATATAATGTAGGCATGTATTCTGAATACAGTCATACGTGCTTATGGAAAAGAACTTGCATGACATCTTTTGTCCTACCCTCCCATGGCAGCGGGGTCCTATTGGAAACTAAGGGATATTAAGGCCTCCTTTTAATAGAGAACCGGACCAAAGCATGAGCAATTAGTGAATACATGAACTCCTCAAACTACGGTCATCATCGGGAAGTGTCCCGACTATTGTCACTCTGGGGTTGCCGGATCATAACACATAGTACGTAACTATAACTTGCAAGATAGGATCAAGAACACAAATATATTCATGAAAACATAATAGGTTCAGATCTGAAATCATGGCACTCAGGCCCTAGTGAGAATCATTAAGCAGAGCAAAGCATAGCAATATCAATCTCAGAACATAGTGGATACTAGGGATCAAGCCCTAACAAAACTAACCGATTACATGATAAATCTCATCCAACCCATCACCATCCAGCAAGCTGACGATGGGGTTACTCATGCACGACGCTAAGCATCATGAAATTGGTTATGGAGGATGGTTGATGATGACGATTTTCCATCTCCGGAGCCCCGAACGAACTCCAGATCTGCCCTCCCGAGGAAGTACAGGAGGTGGCGGCGGCTCCGTATCATAAAACACAACGAATCATTCTCTCTGATTTTTTTTCTCCCCGAATGTGAATATATGGAGTTGGAGTTGAGGTCAGTGGAGCCTCGTGGGACCCATAAGACAGGGGGGCGCGCCCAGGGGGGTAAGGCGCGCCCTCCACCCTTGTGGACAGGTGGTGAGCCCCCTCTGGTTGATCTTTCGCCAATATTTTTTATATATTCCAAAAATATTCTCCGTGAAGTTTCAGGTCATTCCAAGAACTTTTATTTCTGCACAAAAATAACACCATGGCAATTCTGCTGAAAACAACGCCAGTCCGGGTTAGTTCCATTCAAATCATGCAAATTAGAGTCCAAAACAAGGGCAATAGAGTTTGGGAAAGTAGATACGATGGAGACGTATCACTGTGCACGACCGACCGTGTGAGGGGTGCAATGCGACAGCGACAAGCGTGTTGCGAGTGTACTGCCTTTTTCCTTTTAAACTTGGTGCTTTGCACGATCCATCGATACTACTACTAGTAATCCAGTAATCCCGACTAAAACGGCGCAGCCGGTTCTTTTCCCACGTGATATGTTGGGAGGTTGGCTTAGTTAGTTTTTTAGGACGAGTAATGCTACACCTACGTAATCCGAGTTACGTAATTAACATAATGTGAAACGTGTGGGCTGTTGATTGGAGATTGGGGGGAGGGAGGGGCCCACCACCATGAAAATCGGGGGAGAGAGAGGGAGGCAATTTACGTTAACCCTTTAGTAGGTTCCCGTAGATGTAGAAAGATGTGAAATGCGTGAATGTGTAGTGGACGTACTATTGGAGTGCCTAAGATAAATTTTGTATGTGGACCCTATGTGTTTATTTACTTGGCATGTTAGCTTTGTCTCGGGTCAAACCTTCTAAGTTTATACGCAAAAAAACGAATCATCATTCCATATTTTTCATACTCCTACAATATATCTTACTATTATTGTGAAAGTTCATATACACCGGACAAGATTCATGCAAACACGACAGATTTTCATTACATTTCAAACTTTTATAGGATAGAAAAATAAAACAAACCCGACCCTAAACCTATTCTACGGCGGCGACCGACGTCCTCCATCCACCGTCTCCATGTAGGGGGCGGGGGTTCAAGACCCGTGAAGTGAATGTGCAGTCTCCGGCGGGGCATAGTAGAACAAGGGAGACGGACCGGCCAGTTGGCACACCATGACCTGCCGCCTTCCATGCCCTACTCATCCTCGGAGGAGTCTATGGCACCCCAGCTCAGAGAGACCGGAACGCCCCGTATTCCAGCCCAGAGATCGAGGAGAAGTCTCTGGAGTATGGCACTGCTTGACATAGAACAAATCAGCTCTTATTACAAAGGATAATAAATACATGGGTCTGATGTTACAACGAATCACATCAGCACGACGACACTACGCCTGCGATACTACACTTGCTCAATGCTTGCAGCGGAACAACTCTTAGCAGCGGAATACTTCTAGCAGCGGAACAATGACGAAGGTGGTGAACTCCACTCCGCAGGGACTCTGGCTGGGACACGATCTAGCTCGCACGCTTGGTAACCTCGACAAGCAATCAATCAAGCATGGCATCACCTACAATCTGTCATGACACGCCAGGTCAGTACATTGAATGTACTTGCAAGCTCACAAAAACCAAAAGCATCAAGGCAATACAACAACATAGCATTAAACAGGTTAATTAATTAACAACTACTATGATACGAAAGCAACTACCAAGCATGATATGAAACTACTATAATGCTGATAAACCAACATCTCAATCTCAATAACCATCTCACTCTTGGCTAGCCGGCCAAGTAACATACCATCTCGACCACCTCGTGATCCACCTGATCACCTCGTGATCAAAACATCCACATGATCACCTCGTGACCACATCACAAACTAAATGATCATCCTCGAGATCATCTCAACATCATCATCGGCATCCTGCCAAACTGTTACTGCTCACAATAGCAACATATAAATCACCTATAAGTCATTTCGTGATGTGAGTGTTGATCGAACGGTGTGACCTAGTACGAATTGTGCCCATAACCAAGGACGCGGCTATCCATAGATCAAACACACACACTCTGCAGAGGTTAGCACACTGTACCCACATCACAGAACCCATGGCCTCGCACTCCCATTCGGGTGGACCAACGACATTCTGACAAAACCGATCTACTGCCATGACAATCTCCCAGACACTCCGACCAACTCCCGTATGGGCTAAGTCCTGGGTGGCCCCGACGTCAACCAATGATATCCAATGGCCACCGTCGTGGAAAAACAAACACGGTCCCAAACGGGACAAAGAGATCTCAATACCAACCACGGGCACACAAGGTTATGTCTGCCTACCGGGCCAGGCAAACGCACACCCATAAACTGCCCTCGTTGGAGGCACCGGCGAGAGACATGACAATAGACCGCATTAGGGCCTTCCCATAAAGGAAAATGTGGTTACACTGGAAAAGCCCGGTTCGGTGGCACCTGACCAACTAAATGACGGAATTTATCCCCAAAGTATATCGGATAATCCGATATCATATATCCATCTGTCAACCAAGTCACGGCAATATCCAGCAAATAATCCAAACCATAACATAGCCATAACTTAATACTCCGAGGATAACAAAATACTATGAGCATGCTGAATCCAAGAACAATAATGCTACTAATCCCATAGCGATATCATGATATGCAACTAAGAAAAAAATGCAAGCATCATCTCCAAAATAACACTCCAGGCAACCGAATATCAACTACCATTATGAGAATAATCATACTAGCCACTAATAATCCAATGGCAACATGACATCTATCAACTGCAAGCATATACACTAGTAATCCAAACAGTAGCATGGCAATAGCAAGATCAAAACAACTCTGAGAAATTCCATGCACAAAGTCATGTTAGCTAAAGCAATATTTTAAATATTTTCAAATAAATAAACCATGTCACTGCTTTGCAGTCATGCAAGTGGAGGGTGTGGCTTGCCTGGGGATGAAGAGGTCACCGGGAAGAAGTGCAGAAGGAACGCGGAAAGATTGCCGGAAACAGTTCTCTCCCGGAGGCGGCTGTTTACGGGCAAGGGCAATATGGTCATTTTCACTATGTGAACACCTTATGAAAATGGTACCAACAGACCAGGCTCGATGAGACAAAGACGTGGGCTTTGGATTCACCTCAATCGGAGTTACGATCACGAAGATACGGACGTTTGAAGCCCAGCGACTATTCTATAAAAAGAATATTCACAGACAGACCATTGGCAGTTAAAACAGAAGCGCACTAAGGTAAATACGTTTTCACAGAAGGGAAAGCATATTCCTAACCAAAGGTGAATCAAAGTACGTTTTCAGAAAATGAAAACGTATTCCGCGAACTCTGCTTCCACTTAAGTGACTGGACAGGGGCTTGTGTGGCCGACGGGTGGGGCCGAGGGGAAGTGGGGCCCGCCTAGCCCGGCTTCTTCTTCACCTCCGCGTGCGCCCAAGCCTGGCCGGGAATAGAGCTCGCCCCGACAGTGATTGCCGCCGGCACGGGCCACCGTAGGCCGCGCCCGGCCTACGGGAAGATTCAGAGGAACGAGGCGGACCCGCCCGTGCATGACTCGGCCGTCGAGGAGCTCGTGGAGGAGTAGGACATCTACTGCGGTGGAAAGCGGCTTCGGCCGAGTCTGGTCACGACGCCACGAGTTACCGGAGGAGGAGGGAAACAGCGGGGAGGCTACAGGGGGCGCGGTAGGACTGCTGGTGGTGGTAGGAGAGAGGGAGGGGCTCGCCGTTGCCGGAATTTAGGCGCACCCGAGCAGCGGCCGAGGTGGTAATGGTGGACCTGGAGTGCGGCTCGAGCTTCGGGAAGTGGTTAGGGGGGCTAGAGTAGGTGCGGTGAGGTCGATGGCGCAGAGAAACGGCATCGGGGTGGCCTTATATAGGCAGGGGAGGAGGTGTCGAGCTGGCGTCGCCGCGGACGCGTGTGATCGTGCTCGAGCTCGGAGGTAGACAACGGGGAGGCATAGGGAGGAGCTCACGGGGGCAGAGCGAGCCAAGAGACACGGGGTGGAAGGAGACGAGCGCAATTAAAGCCCTGTCGTCCACTGTTCGCCCATGGGCGCGCGGCGGCGAGCGCCGATGAGGAGGTTTTCGGAGGGGAGAGGGGTCCAGGGAGGTGGCGACGACGAGGGGAAGACACTGTACAAGGTCACGCGTGCGAAGACGACAAGAGGGGGAGGTGCCGAAGCACAAACGACGCCCTGGATGTGGCCACTGCGCACCAAGCGCGTGCACAGGCGTGCCATCATCGTAGTCACCATGTGAGCCGGGACATTCATTACTCTCTGGCACCCAAAATGTTGTCTAGCTGATAGTCCTTCCAATATAGATCATTAATGAGGCTATGGCTTGATCTGGGGTACTGTGGTTAAATGGTAGTGACCATCTGAAGTTTGTTGTAGCAAACTTGGCTGCGCACTAGTGATCAACAGGGACGAGCTAAGGACCAAAATTGATGGCTGGGGTGTTTAGCTTAGGAAGTACTCTAATCCTGTTATGTTTGAGGAGAAATGAACCAATAATGAATATAGTTGCTTTGTAAGTGCATATTTGGTCCAGAAAAGGAATTTGGATGATGCACTCACATTGAGAAGCAACTTGGGCTGAAATTTGGCAAGGCGGCATGTTTCGGACATATAAAGATGCTGTAAAAAAAATTCATACCAAATGGTCATAATAAAATGGTACTTGCTTCACAAACATCCTCACTGTCGAGAAACTTGCAATAATATTGGTGATCAAATGGCTCAAAGAAATGATCCCAAATTTGGTAGAGAGAAGTGATATAGGTAGGAACATGATCTGGTAATTTTTCAGAATTAATGAAGCAATATAAAATATACTTGCTTCACAACCTGAAAATATTGAGAGAATCAAGGATTTGAAGCTGTTCTCACATAGATGATGGAATAGGCCTGAAAATTGGAGGAGAGGGATTATATGAGCACATGAAAGAGTGTGCAAAATTTCTACTCATTTGGACCACCCTAGCTAGTACTTCCTTCACAAAGCTTCTATTTGGACAGCAAATTTGAAAAATCACTAAGGAAGATTGGCTAGGCAAATGAAGTTGAATTTTGACATGTGGAAATAATTTGGACATAAGAGAATGCCCAAGATAAATGGCACTTCCTTCACAAAGTGACACTTTGAACAGAAGTGAAGAAGTAATATTGGGGAATTATTTTTGAACTGACCAAGGAAAATTTTGGGCATATTTGAGAAATATATGACCCAAAGAAATTATTAGAATTATTTGGGAATTTTGGGAGTGACAGAAATATAGGTTACTTCACAACCTAGGGCAAATGAGATTATTCCTTTCATAGAAAAGGAATATTTCCCCAAGAAAAGAATTTGAGAGGTGGGCTAGGATGGACATGGCATGATCTTGGGAAAGTTTTGAGAATGATGAGCCACTTGGGAGAAGAAATGATGATGATCTCCCAAGTTGCAAGGCCACTGGTCCAGTCCAGAAAGAAAATCAGAGCAAAACCAAGAAATCAAAAAGAAAAAGAGAAGGGCCAAAAACAGGGTGTTACAGAGTCCCCGACCTTGGCGGTGCCGGTGGACGTGAGGTCGATGATTATGGACGTGAACGGTCCGTCGCTTCACCTGCCACATGCGCCACCGAACGTTGGACAGCGGCAAGTAGGACGCATGGCTGACGGTGCTCCCGTCGTCGGCCGCCAGCGTGGCCACCGCTCGTGCAGTCGCGTCCGCGTCCGGCTACGCTGCTATTGCATTGCGAGCGGCAACCTTGAGCTTCATCCATGAAGACAAGCTCTCCCGCAGAGCGTTCGCGCTCACGGTCATGGTGGATGTCGTGCCAGGTAGCAGGAGGATGCGCTATGGCATGGAGTTTAGCTGGGCGTTGCCGCTTTAAGTAGGGAATTACGATGAGCCCAAGCGTTCTGGTGCGTCATTAAGACACGTGAGTTGGTTCCTCGGGCATGGAGCCTCTTAATGACGGCATACGGACGGACGACATGAATGCGGGCAGCTGGCACCGGCTGGGAACGCACGCGCGCGACGACGCGAGGGACGAGGGTTTTTGGTGTTCCAGGGTAGTCAGTTGTGGTCGTGGCAACGTTGGAGATGCCCTTTGCTCACATGCGATCCCCACATGTCTTTGAAAAAGCAAGACGACCCGGCATGGTCTCAGGTCCTGGGGATGCAGTTGGCCGCGCTAGAACACTCCGCGGACGCGTTGCGGCACGCGGACACTTCGGCGCCCCGTGCATCCTCGACGAGCCGGGTGTTGATCTGCTAGTTGTGCCACAACGCTAACGCCACCTTCGGCACCCTGAAGCCGAGCGTGTCTAGCGACGATGAGCATGTCGCTCACCGTGGTCGCCGTGTCCAGAGGCGGTGTGGGAGTTGCGCCACGTTGCTGGCCCCCACGACCCACATGAACGGTTGGTGGTAGCGAGGAGGTCGTGGGCCAGCTGCTCCATTTGACCCTGTTCCGGCAGTAGTATGTAGCGACCCGTCCTCAGACAGTCAGGTCTCTGTGCTTCAGTGTCATCCCTGGATCGGTAATGCTGACACACACAGTACTCGAAGGATTTATAACAGAGTAGCAATCACACACTTATTACATCGATAGTCTCCAAAGAGAACTTATTACAATAAATATGGCTTAAGGCCATCTAAATAAGATAACAGCGGAAGGCTTGGAAGATAAAGTGAGTCCATCAACTCCAACAGCATAGTTGACTGCATGACAACGGCCTAGCGAACCTTACTCCTCGTCTGAAAAGTCTGCAACATGATACGTTGCAGCCCGAAAACGGGTCAGCACATGGAATATGCTGGCAATGTAACACAGTAGAGTAATGAACAGATAAATGCTATCACTTTATGCATATATGGCTGGTGGAGGCTCTCTGGTTAATATTTTTTTGCGAAAAGCCAATTTTTCCCTACAACAAAGGAATAGATTTTATTTAACTATCATGGTGGTTGAAACATCATTGAGAAGGTTCCTCCAACTCAATCCCAATTAAAGTAGTCATTATCAACCCAACAAATTAAATTAGAGTGATGAGATCAAACCAAAAATTCAAGTACCAGATACTCAAGATGTCCATAACCGGGGACACGGCTAACCATGATTAGTTTATACACTCTGCAAAGGTTTGTGCACTTTTCCCCACAAGACTCGATCTCCTCCGTTGGATTTCTCGCACTACATGGTGTTTGAGAAACGGATGACCGAGACACAGTCCTTCAGAAACACTAACTCTTTACTCTGGGTGGACAGTTACACCTACTTTCCCTCTACATCTCCTAGCCCACCACTGAAAGAGGTCATGCAACATACTCAACTATGCTAGAGCCCATAATAGCTTGTGGCTGCACACGGAAGTTTCTAGCATGAATAATCTTATGATCCCTTTGAGCCTGGGTGGCGGACCGTAGGATGATCACACGGGTACTCCAGGATATCCTAGGACAACACTGGATTCTCCAGGTGCCCACAAGCAATACACCCAGATGTGTAGTAAAGTTGCCACCTTAAGTTGAACCATTAATTAACAATCTCACATCCGTCATTGATTCACTCACCCAAACCACGTCTACGAGCATAGCATAGCAATATAAGCATAACGTAGAAGTAACTCCCTAGGTTTGATAATAAACAGGGCAATAGGTTCTACCTCATCATCTACTTCCCAAATACCCACAAGTTAAACATCCTAATCATGCAATGTTTGAGGATTGGAACTAATGCATAAAAACTGGGTATGAAAAGAGTATGATCAATGTATTACTTGCCTTGCTGACGATACGCAAAACCTAGTGACTCGTAGTAGAACGCTTCGCACTTCGGGAATTCTATCGCAAACAAAAAATAGCATACATAAGCACTCACGCAATGATGCACGGGTAAAACACAAATAAGAAGATCTAACCAGAAAGTTCAGCTGAAGAACTCCGGTTTGCAGAAAGAATCAAATCAAACGGAGCAACGAAACTCAAACTACGAAAGAAACAAGATCCGATTACTAATCTAGACTAAATTCAAATTTTACTGTACTCAAAATCTTGTTCAAGTTGGTTAAACAGAAAGAGAACTTCGAGACGAAGATCTAGGCGCTTGTTTCACCTGATTTGGATAAACGAGCAAAAAGATACACTAGTTCGAAGATCAGGGCAGGAATCGCGATCGAAAATAATCGCGGAAAAACCTTCGAAAAGAAAAACTGACGAACAGGCTAACAAACGAACGTTCGCTGTCTGTGATTAACTGGCGATCAACGTTCGTTAAAACGAACGTACGGACGAACGTCCGCTGACTAACGAAACAGAAAAAAACCGAACCGATCTATTTTAAAAAATAGATCTAGGGTTTCGAAAAAAACCGAATGGTTAACCGAAAAAAAACAACGAACGGCGGCAGCGGTGTCGGCTACCTCCAGCGAGGCTCCGGCGGGGCGGCG